>NW_026705993.1:0-268517 GCF_029867415.1 Vicia villosa | reverse complement strand
AAAACACAAAACAAATGGAAACTATGGAGCCGAAATACGGTCGCTCTGATTCCTTGTAAGGGATACGTAGGCATTGGGTCGCGGGGCCTAAGCGAGCACACTTGTAAATAATTCCTTCTTTTCCCCGTATTTCTTTTGCATTCATTCGCATTTAGGTTTAGACATAGATACACCCTTTAGATAGAAACAAACATAGGTGGATACCATCGAGTACGATGGGCGTGAGGGGTGCTAGCACCTTCCCCTTGCGTAACCGACTCCCGTGCCCTTTTCTCTGGTCGAAAGACCTTGTTTTATCCTGAGTTAGGTTTCTGATATTCCTTTCCCGCGATGGGATAAATATATTAGTGGCGACTCTGATCCATTTTTCGCGGTAGCGACATATAGATCCGCACAAGGATCATTATAAAGTCAATTTATAAAATGAATTTTAAAACCACATACAAGCATTTCAAGGCAAGACAAAATGATTCAAACAAGTGAGCTAAGCAATTAAGAGCCCATGGATAACCATGGATACAAAGGGTGCTAACACCTTCCCTTTGTATAACCTACCCCCTTACCCAAAATCTCTTAAAGGTCTTTTTCTGTTTCTTTTATAAACCTTTCCTTAATTGGATAAAATAAAAGTCAGTGGCGACTCTCTGATTTTCAAAAACACAAAAGCAAAAAGAAGAGTCAGTTCGTATATCTCTCCCACGAGAGGTATGGTAAAAAACCGAGGGCGACAGAACTGGCGACTCTGCTGGGGAATTCTAAAAACAAAATGTTTTCAAAAGGGGTTACCTTAGAGTTTAGATCACTTCGATGTTTTCAATTGCTTGACTTGATTGCTCTATTTTTCAAAGGTTTGTTTGGGTACTTGCTTGTGTGAAAGATTCTAACCCGAATCTCGAGATACCTTAAGTATGTGACAATAGACCAAGGAAACTGTACGGCATGTACCGATACGGTTAAATCCGGTAGTCACCGTTAGTGCAACACTTTGGTTTATACTGATATCCCTTGAAAACGATCAAGGAGTATGTTAGGCTTCCGAAATGTCATTAAACACTAATTTGTCTTAGAACCTTTTAGTTGAACTTGACCTGTGGCCTATTAAGTGACTAGCTTTGAAATTGATCGAAGTTAGTTATCCTCGAGGAATATTTTGATCGGCCGTCTGAGCGCCGTATTGAGATGTTGTCTCCAAGGATCATAGAACCCGAATACTATTCTAGGACAGGTTTTAACCAACTCAACTTCAGTGGGGAGGGTATCACCTATGAACTTCATACAAGCCTTTAAACCTAAGGCTATTGTTTGATTTGTTTGTGTGTGCCACATGTTTGACATCATGACATCATAAGCATCATAAGCATATCATTTTCTTACTAATCATTTCAAGGATCGAAGAGTTTACCTTTGTTCTGTTTTTACAGGTAATGGCTCCCGCTACCAGAGATTACATCCGGATCAACATTTCAACAGTACCATCTGAACTTAAGGACTTAATATCAGAATTTCCTAGGAATGCTCAATTCACCGAAAAGCACGGTCACCTACTCCATTTGGTTACCTCAAAATTTGAAGAAGACATGATACGGGTCCTGTTCCAGTTCTTTGATCCCAAACATCATTGTTTTACATTTCCTGATTACCAGTTAGTACTCACCTTGGAAGAGTTTTCTGAACTAATTGGATTACCTGTTCGAGATCAATTACCTTTCACTGGTTTAGAAAAGATTCCGAAACCTGAAATCATTGCTGCTGCCTTACATTTGCAAAAGTCAGAAATTGAGTCCAATTGGGAAACAAAGAGTGGAATCGAGGGTTTGCTTGCTAAGTTCTTAATGGAAAAGGCTCGATTATTACTAAAAAACAGAAGTTACCTAGCTTTTGAGGAAGTTGTGGCTCTTTTGATCTATGGGTTGGTTTTATTCCCTAATCCCGACCAGTTCATAAGTGCGCACATCATCAACATTTTCTTAACCCGTAACCCGGTACCTACCTTGCTGGGAGACATTATACATTCTTTACACACTCGTACCATGAAAAAACGAGGAACTCTTATGTGCTGTGTACCACTACTGGCTAGATGGTTTACATTACACCTTCCCCGATCAGTGTTGAGAAATGAACAAAGGATGCAATGGTCTCGCAGGATTATGTCTTTGTCTCATTCAGATATCCGGTGGAACAACTTCTTTCAAAGAGACATTACTATCATTGACCATTGTGGAGAGTATCCTAATGTGCCACTCCTTGGCATCAGGGGAGGCATCACTTACAACCCCTCTTTATCTTTGCGCCAATTTGGATATGCACGAAGAAACGGTCCTCATGACATGATTAACCGTGGCATTGTGTTTGATTACAAAGATGATTCCCACCGACATCGACGAAGGTTTATACATGCGTGGGGCAGTGTCTATATAGTAGAAAGCAAAACTTTAGGACAATGGAACTCTATTCCCATGGAGCCTTACCTCAAATGGGTGCGTGCTCGTGCTCAGAAACTCATCATGCCATATCCCGCTATTCTACCTGTGACTATTGAGCCAGAAGTCGAGGGGGACAAACCTCGAGTTATTCTACATCCGGACATGCCAACTGACCTGGAAGAGCTGCGAAAATCTTGGGTTCAACTAAGAGAAGAAAGAGACACCTTCAAAGCACACTGTCAAGACTATGAGAGGAAAGTGTTGGAGCTCACCAGACAACTCCAGGAAGAACAGCAGATCAACACATTCCTGGGTGCAAAGAGAAAGCGTCCATGGGAGGCTTGAGGAATCCTTTATTTTCTTTATTTTGTAAAGCCCGAAAGAGGCAAAGAAAAAGAAAAAAAAAAGAAAAAAGAAAAAGAAATAAATTGTTTGACTAATAAATGTTTGTTTCTCTTTTGTTTTAACAAATCTAAATTCTAAGATCCTTGAAAACATTGCATATGCATTTCATTCATAAACATTACATAACAGGTTCACATGACAGGTTTCTCATCTCCTCGCTGTTTATTTCAGTTAGAAGAGATGGATTCCGAAACAAGCGTCAAGAATCTCGAAGCACAGAATGCCCAAGTTCAGGTAGCAATTCTTGAGCTAGTAAAGGGGCAACAAGAACTGAAAGCCTTGATAATCAAGAAGAAAAAGAAGCCCAAAGGATCTGTAGGCTTGAGTCACCTGGCAAGAAAGGTCAAAATCCCAGTCAAAAGGTCCAAAAAGGCACCGATCCCTTAAATAGTCGGTGAAGGTGATTGAGAAGACAACCACAGCAACCAGGGTTTTGCCAAACCCTCTCTCTCTTCTAACGAAGAAGATTATCATTCCGAAGACGAACAGGGTGATGACAAATACCAGCAGTTGGAAGAACGCACGAAAGCTATGGAGATACAAAAAATACCTGGTTTAGAAATCAAAGATCTTGGACTCGTCTCAGATATTGTTATCCCTCCAAAGTTCAAAGTTCCTGTCTTTGCAAAGTATGATGGAGTTTCTTGCCCAAAATTACATCTGAGGTCCTATGTAAGGAAGATACTACCTCATACGGCAGATAACAAATTGTGGATTCATTTCTTCCAAGAAAGTCTGTCAGGTACACAACTCGAGTGGTACTAATAACTGGAAAGTACAAAAGTTCATACCTGGGAAGATTTAGCTGCTGCTTTTTACAAACAGTATCAATACAATGCTGACCTTGCACCAACCCGTACTCAACTGCGGGGCATGTCTATGGCACCAAAAGAAAGTTTCAAAGGGTATGCACAAAAGTGGAGAGATATGGCTGGAAGGGTTCAACCACCCTTATCTGATCGCGAGCTAGTCGACATGTTCATGGGCACTTTAACTGGCCCTTTCTACAATCATTTGTTGGGAAGCTCATCATCAGGTTTCACTGACCTGATATTAACTGGAGAGCATGTTGAAAGCGGTATTCAAAGTGGAAAAATTCAAATAGGCTCCTCCTCTAGTACTACAAAGAGGCCCATCAGTGGGAGAAATGAAGTCAATACAATGCACAGTCAGAAAGGTCGAAAAAGTGAGCATCACCAATCGGTAGGGGCAGTTCTGATCTCCGCATCTGCACCTCAAAAAGATCAACCGCTGAAGTATACGCGTCGACCAGATGCACCAAGAAGAAATTTCACCAGAATCAATATGCCAATCTCTCAAGCATTGCAGCATTTGTTAAAAGCAGATCTGATCACATTGAAAGACCCTCCAAAGAATGTCAACACTTCCTCTCCAAGTTATCGTCCCGATGCCACATGTGCATACCATTCTAACTGTCCAGGACTTGACGCAGATCACTGTTGGACCCTGAAAAATAAAATACAAGACATGATAGATGCTGGGGAAATTGAGTTCGATCCTCCAGAGACTGCAAATGTCATCACTGCGCCTATGCTAAAGCACGACAAGACTGTTAATGCTATCATAGACACTGTTTATATCTATGATGTGAGAGAATTGTCAACTCCGCTCCTTGAAGTCAAAAGATAGCTAATACGAGCTGGTTTGTTTCCAGGTTGTGACCCTGATTGCTTTTATTGTGCACACCTACCCAATGGTTGTGAGAATCTGAAAGTAGGAATTCAAAAGTGGATGGATCGCCGTATCATTATGTTTGAAAGGCTCCCTTCTATGGACGATTTATGCGAAGTTTTTGCAAATGGGATGAGAATAGAGGACGTCTCAGTGGTTTCTAACATACCATTGAAAATCCCTACCAAAGCTCCTTTCAAAATTTCTGCTGCACCCAAAGTGGCATCTGTTATCATTACCAGTCCGACTCCATTCCCATACTCCTCAGACAAAGCTGTCCCGTGGAGTTATGACACTAATGTTTATGTCCATGGAGTTAAGCAAGATACCTTGACTGAAGAGGCCATGAATTTTACTACGCCGACTGTTGATAATATTGTGGGTACTAGTAAGATTACGAGAAGTGGAAGGATCTTTTCACCAGAAATTTCTCCAAATATTGCTACTAATCCAGTCCAGGTCCCAGTTCCTAATCAAGATATCAACACTCGAGGCAAAGAGCCACTAGTTGAACCCGTTCAAGTACCGGTGGAAGTCACTGTTGAAGATCCGTCGAAGCAAGAAATGGAGGAAATATTGAAAATCATCTGTAAAAGTGATTACAATATTGTCGAACAACTGGGGCACACTACTTCAAAAATTTCAATGTTGTCTTTGCTAAAATATTCAGAGGCTCATGCCAAGGCCCTGATGAAGTTCTTGAAAGCTGCACATGTACCACAGGAGATTTCAGCGATCAATTTGAAAATTGTGTTGCCAGTCTAACAGTGAATAATGGTCTCGATTTCTCTGATGCTGATTTAACCCCTGCTGGGAAAAATCACAATAAAGCCCTGAACATCTCCATTGAATGTAACGGCACCACTTTGTATCATGTGCTGGTAGATAACGATTCCTCTTTGAACGTGTTACCAAAAGCAGTACTGGAAAAGCTTGACTTCGAAGGAATTGTGTTACAACCAAGCGATGTTGTGGTAAGAGCCTTCGACGGGTCAACAAGAATAGTGTACGGAAAGGTGAAGCTCCCAATCCGAGTGAGCTCTCAGATCTTTGATTCTACCTTTTACGTAATGGAAATTCACCCAGCATATTCCTGTTTACTAGGACGCCCTTGGATACATGGGGCAAATGCTGTAACTTCTACCCTACATAAGAAGTTGAAGTATCCAGTAAAAGGCAAGGTTGTCACGGTTTATGGCCAAGAAGAATATGTGGTTAGCCACCTGAGCAACTCCAAGTATGTTGAGTTGGATGACGATTTCATCGAAACTCCCTGCCAATTTTTTGAGGTGGTCTCTCCAGATGTCTCTACTGCCAAACACATTTCCGTTACTCCTGCTATAAAAATAACTCCAACTATGGCTTCTCTCAAAGACGCCAAAGCTGTGATCGAAGAAGGTGGTTGCACAGTATGGGGGCAGATCCTCGATGTACCTTACAAGTTCGATAAGTTAGGTCTGGGCTATGCTAATGGAAATCAGAAGAACGATCAAAGTCCTCGTTCTGGAGGATTAATGTCACATTTCATCAGCCAAGGAGTGAATGCTATTGAAGACAATGGAGTGTTCTTGAACCATATTATTCAGCCATATCCAAATGAAGTCCCACCTATTTCCATGGAAGTTTGGGATACTTTGGGAGAACCAAGCGGCAGGTATGATTTTCTAGTAAAATATACTGCACCTCAGAGTTCTTTTATTGCTATGGAAGACATTACCCCAACTGGATGGGGTGATCAGTTTGAAGATTGCAAAAGTTTCACAAGTTCCATCACTGAGCAATACCAAAGTCCACCTAGTCCAAAAGAATTTTGGGATACACTAGGAGAACCAAGTGGCAAGTATGACTTTATGGTGAAGTATTCTGCTCCTCTGAGTTCGCAGATCGCTATTGAAGACATCACCCCAACTGGATGGGACAACCATTTTGAAGACCATATGACATTCACAAGCCCTGTCGCTCCTGAAGAAGTCTGGGAAACACCAAATAACGAGAATGATTTCCTGACACAATACACTGCTCCCCAGAATGCACAAGTCTCCCTTGAAGACATCATTCCAACTGGATGGGACAATCTTATCGGGTATCTCGCTCAGCCAACAGAGGTATCTCAGCCTGGGCTCTCGTATCCAAAGAGTATATTACTTATCCCAAAAGATCACCGGCTCATTTCCCCACCAAAGAAATCAATGCTGTGGAAGATGAAGAAGACAACTGCAACTGGAGTAGCTGGATACTCCCTGCTCACAACAAAGGATTGAACAACTGGGAAGCTAAGGATGTGATCTCCTTTGATCAGGAGTAAATGCAATTTCCTATTTTCGTTGTTTATATTGTTCAAAGATAAAAATGGTTCCTGTACTATCGAACCATGAACTTGAAAGCCGTGTGCCTTGCCCGAAGCACACTGGTCCTTTTTATAAGGGTTTGTCATATCATGATCATGTTCATTCAATAAAATCATGGGACGTTTGCATATTCAAATTTTGTGATCCTTTTCTTTCTTTGCTTTATTCATTTTCAAATAACTATGTGTTCTCACACACACCCATATAATAAATGCAGATTCACATTCACTCTGGATCCTGTTGATAACGATTCTGCTATTGCCAGTCATGACTTTGAAAATCCGATCTACCAAACTGAGGACGAAAGTGAGGAAGATTGTGAAGTACCAAGGGAACTTGCAAGGCTGTTAGAACAAGAAGAAAAGACCATACAGCCGCATGAAGAACCAATTGAGGTTATCAACTTGGGCAGTGACGAAGAAAAGAAAGAAGTCAAGATAGGGGCTGATCTAGAAGACAGTATCAAGCAAAGACTGATTCAAATATTACAAGACTATGTTGAGATATTCGCCTGGTCCTATGAAGATATACCTGGCCTTGACACGGATATTGTGGTCCATCGCCTGCCGATCAAAGAAGGTAGCACTCTAGTTAAGCAGAAACTACCGAGGAGTAGGCCCGATATGTCAAAGAAGATCAAAGACGAGGTTGAAAAGCAATTCAATGCTGGCTTTCTGAAAGTTGTGAGTTATCCTCCTTGGATAGCTAACATAGTGCCTGTGCCTAAAAAAGACGGGAAAGTCAGAATGTGTGTAGACTACAGAGATCTGAATCGGGCAAGCCCCAAAGATGATTTCCCTTTACCTCACATCGATGTACTGGTTGACAATACTGCACAATGCAAGGTATTTTCCTTTATGGATGGATTCTCAGGGTACAATCAAATCAAAATGGCGCCCGAAGACATGGAAAAAACAACCTTCACAACACCTTGGGGAACCTTTTGTTACAAAGTAATGCCCTTTGGTTTAAAGAATGCAGGAGCAACATATCAGCGTGCAATGGTAGCTCTGTTCCATGATATGATTCATCAGGAGATAGAGGTTTATGTGGATGATATGATTGCAAAGTCCAACACCGAAGAAGAACATCTGGGTCATCTGCACAAGCTGTTTGACAGACTCAAGAAGTACAGATTGCGACTGAATCCAAACAAGTGTACCTTTGGAGTAAGATCCGGTAAACTCTTAGGTTTCATCGTCAGTAGCAAAGGTATTGAAGTTGATCCTGCCAAGGTCAAAGCCATTCAAGAAATGCCTATTCCCCGTACCGAGAAACAAGTCAGAGGATTCTTGGGACGTCTGAATTGCATAGCCAGATTTATTGCCCATATGACTACTACTTGTGTGCCGGTCTTCAAACTGTTGAAGAAAGATCAAGTGGAAAGATGGAATGACAAATGCCAGTTAGCCTTTGATAAGATCAAAGAATATCTTCAAAAACCGCCAATCTTGTTACCACCAGTGGAAGGGAGACCTATGATAATGTACCTAACAGTGTTAGAAGATTCAATGGGGTGTGTACTGGGGCAACATGACGAGTCTGACCGAAAGGAGCATGCAATCTACTATCTTAGCAAAAAGTTTACCGATTGTGAAACAAGATACTCACTACTCGAGAAAACTTGCTGTGCCTTAGCATGGGCGGCTCGCCGACTAAGGCAGTATATGCTAAACCATACCACTTTCCTGATCTCCAAAATGAATCCTATCAAGTATGTGTTCGAAAAACCTGCTCTCTCTGGAAGAATAGCAAGATGGCAAATAATCTTAACAGAGTATGACATCCAGTACACTTCACAAAAAGCAATCAAAGGAAGTGTGGTAGCTGATCATCTGGCTCATCAAGCAGTGGATGATTATCAAGCATTGAACTTTGACTTCCCAGATGAAGATATTATGATAGTCACTAATTACGAGCAACCAGGACCGAAAGAAGGACCCAAGCCAGGATCCCGATGGACTATGGTTTTTGATGGAGCTTCTAATGCACTCGGCAATGGCATTGGAGCTGTGATCATTTCCCCTGCAGGAGGTTATACACCATTCACTGCCAGATTATGCTTCAACTGCACTAACAATATAGCCGAATATGAAGCATGTATTCTGGGTCTCAAAGCTGCAATCGATCTAAGAATCAAGTTCCTAGAGGTCTACGGAGATTCGGCACTTGTAATTTATCAAGTCAAAGAGGAATGGGACACGAAGCACCCGAATCTAACTCCTTACAAAGAATATGTGCTGAGTTTGATTCCTTACTTTGAAGAAATCACTTTTGAACACATCCCGCGCGAAGAAAATCAACTAGCTGATGCTCTAGCTACCATGTCATCCATGTTTAAAGTCAGGTGGGACAATGAGGCGCCAATGATCACCATTTACAGACTGGATGAACCAGCCTATTGCAATGAGATTGATACTGAAGTAGTGGAAGAAAAACCATGGTTCCATGAAGTAAAAAGATATCTCGAAGCTCAGGAGTACCCTGAAGGGGCATCCATTAACGATAGAAAGTTTTTAAGAAGATTTGCTGCTAAATTCTTTCTAAGTAATGGAATCCTGTACAAACGCAACCATGACTCGACTTTGCTTCATTGTGTAAACAAGAAGGAAGCGGAACAGATTATGGAAGACATACACGATGGTGCTTTTGGTACTCATTCAAGTGGACATACAATGGATAAAAAGATCTTAAGAGCAGGTTATTATTGGTCTACCATGGAGACGGACTGCCATCATCACTCTAGAACTTGTCACAAATGCCAGATATATGCCGACAAAGTGCATGTACCTCCAGTCCCGTTAAACGTCCTGACGGCTCCTTGGCCTTTTGCAATGTGGGGTATTGATATGATTGGAGAAATCAAGCCTACTGCCTCCAACGGACATCGCTTTATCCTGGTAGCTATTGATTACTTCACAAAATGGGTAGAAGCAGCTTCATTTGCTTCTGTCACCTAGAATGTTATGGCCAGGTTTATCAAGCATAATCTCATTTGTCGGTATGGCATCCCTGAAAGGATCATCACAGACAATGGCACAAATCTAAACAACAGAATGATTACTGAACTCTGCATACAATTCAAGATCAAACATAATAATTCCTCTCCATATCGACCAAAGATGAATGGCGCGGTGGAAGCTGCCAATAAGAACATCAAGAAAATCATACAAAAGATGACAGTAACCTACAAAGACTGGCATGAGATGTTACCTTTTGCTCTTCATGGTTATCGCACATCAGCGCGTACTTCAACAGGGGCAACTCCATTCTCTTTAGTCTATGGTATGGAGGCCGTTCTTCCAATTGAAATTCAGATTCCTTCCCTAAGGATTATGAAAGAAGCCGATCTAGATGAAGACGATTGGATTCAGACTCGGTTGGACCAGATAAACTTGATTGATGAGAAGAGGCTCGCAGCTATGTGTCATGGTTAGTTGTACCAGAAACGTATGATCAAAGCCTTCAACAAGAAAGTCAAAAGTCAGGCATACCAAACCGGTGATTTGGTTGTCAAGCGCATCATCTTACCACAAGGTGACCCCAGGGGCAAGTGGACTCCCACTTATGAGGGACCGTTTGTAATCAAGAGAATATTCTCCGGCGGTGCCATGTTGCTTACCACTATGGATGGCGAGGATTTCCCACACCCTGCAAATGCGGACATAGTCAAAAAGTACTTCGCTTAAAGAAAAGCTCGCTAAGTTGAAAACCTGAAAGGGCAACTTAGACAAAAATGAGCGTCTCGGTGGATTGAAAACCTGAAAAGGCGATCCAGGCAAAAATTAGAGACTAAATAAATATTATCCCGGTAGGCTGAAAACCTGAAAAGGCAGCCTAGGCAAAAGTTAGGGAATAAAGCGTACAACTATGTTCCGTTCTGCTACCTACTCACCTTCAAGGTTCAACACATCCAAGACATCGATCAGTCCAATTACTTTCTTCCAACAAGTGAGGGATGAGATGCTCGAAGACAGATTGGCAATAGCAGAGTTGAAACTTGACTGGATTGTTTTCACATAGCTATTTCTCTTTATATATATTTTTCAAAGCTTTATGACAATTTCCTACTACTAGGATTTTTGTCTCCTTGTACTAATCAGCCTATCTCGGCTCTTTTTCAAAATCAATACAGATCATGCTCGAAATCAACATTTTCACTGTTTCTGTTTTGAATATGTAAACGTCCCAAATGATAATTTTGAATGAACATGTGCATTTGAATATGATTGATGTTTACCAGAAAAACAGGAATAGCATTCAGGTAATGTCCCAATCATTTGGACATCATCCCGAAACCAGCATCAGAAGAAAAATCCCCAACAGAGATGCTTTTCTCATCAAATTCCTCAATGAGATTCGAGAAATCTTATTCCCCAGCAGGGCTGTTCAAGAGTGCTATCCCCAGAAAGTGTGGTCTCCACACCAGGACTTGGTCAAATAGTGCATCGGAGGATTATGCATCTTCCTCATTCCCATTTTAAAGGGTATCAAAATCAGAACTTTCAAATTACCTTTCATCCCCAGGCGGTAGTCAAAGATCCTTCAACGGAGCACCTTGGTCCTCAAAGAAGGTCTCCAGCCGAGTGTACTCGAACAAGACGGCAAAGATCTTCAACAATCACAATGCCTTCATTTCCAAATGGCTAGCAGGGATTTATTTTCCCAACAGAAGCTTGATACGCTCAAAACAGCATACATCATGCATCATACATCATACATCACACGCATATTCATACACAGCATATAATGTTTCATGACATACGCATACATAACATGCATATTACTCCTTTAGTTCAAAAATCTCATACATTACATCATAACATTGCATGTCACTAACTTGATTTTTTTTCCAGGCGGACGGATATCTTCAGCAAAGATGTTCTCAATCACATGCAGCGTTCCCTTGAATTCTATTCAGACAAACAGTCCTCTCAGATATAATCAGGCCAAAGATTCATTCTGAAGAGATCTCTCAGATATAGTGAAAGTGCAGATTAGAGACTGTGTACCTGAAATCCTCTCGTAATTGTATTTTTATCATGGGCTCAATGGAGAAAACAAGATAAGTGGGCCTTAAATTATTAGGACTTTTCCCGGCCCAGAACAAATTTCTTATTATTCAAAAAGTTTCACTCAAACATTATGAGCACTTAAGTATATAAGTTTCAATTATGATCAAGAGAAATAGAATAATTATTTACTTGAAATACAAGCCAAAACAAGTTTATTCAAATTACAAAAAGTGTATTGTGACTTAATCTTCAAGTTTGTGGTGATAAGTTGTTTGTGTAAAAGGTCCTTTGAATTGGGTTGATTCAAATTTCACGATAGTGTTTGGTGTTTTGTGAAAAAGGTTTTTTAAATTGGGTTTATTCAAAGTCTACCATAATGTTTAGTGTTTTATGAAAAAGGTCTTTTGAATTAAGGTGATCCAAAGTCCGCCATAGATTTGATGTATGTCATGCTTTAGAAGATTATAAAGAAGTCTTGGTGTGAAACTTGTACAAGAATTTAAACATAGTGGAAAATCCTTCAAGGTGTGAAAGGATTAGATGCACCCTTGGTTATAACGGGTATTATTATAATTGTCTTGTGTCCTTTGTTTTGTTAGCACTTTAATTTTCTACATTTTACTATCCAAAGAACATAACATATTCATAACTTTCAGAAAAATAACAAGTTAAGAATTATTATGCAAAAACAAAAAAAAATCAAACAACTTTAGTTCAACCCCCTCTTAGGCTGCATCTCATAGTTAAAATCATACTTGTTTTATAAGATATTTCTTGTTGTTACTAAAAACAAGAGTTTGACAATATATATAGCATTACACATGATTTAAAAACAGGAAACGTAAAAATAGATGCAATCACATTACAAGCCCTTATAATGCAAAAATTATGTCTAAAGAGAAAACTAAGTCATACTTCCTAATAATAGAAATATATTAAACATAATAATAATATCCACACGATAATTTAACATTACCTCCTTTAAACTATAAGCAGAATGTGTTTAGTTTATTTGTGAAGTTTCAACTATTCCATCATCCTGCGAAGTTTCAAATATTGATCTAACTTTATGGGCTTTGTCATTATGTATGCAACTTGTTCTTGATATTTTGAGCACTTATACAAAAAAAATCACGAAGATATCATGTCCAACCTTATATTTTAGAAAAATTGTTTTCGATGTTTGTTATATTTGAAGGTGAGAAAAACACAAGAAAGGGAGTTGAATTGTGTTAACTTTTTCTCTTTAAAATTTCTTATCAAATTCTAAACACAAGGGTAGAATCTGAGTCAGAGTCTGAAGTATGCAATGGAATAAACGTTCAGAGGTAAAGAAGAAGAACACAAACGATATATCCTGGTTCCTCCCACAAATCAAGAGTAGTCCAGTCCCCTTGCACTTCCAAGAGATTTTCATTATAACCAAATCTGATTACAAATGCTCAAGCACGTAGGCAAGAGACTTCCAAATGCTCAAACACAAAATTAAGAGACGTCAATGCTCAAGCACACAAGCAAGAGACTTCAGATGCTCAAGCATACAAGCAAGAGACTTCAGATGCTTAATCAACAAGCAAGAGACTTCTAACAACCTATCTTACAGATTAAGGATTGTTTAAGACTTACACTTGATATGCAATCAGAGGTGCAAACAAAATACAACACAGAAAGAATATAAGACTCTAAGAATGTACAATTGATAATAAGTTCCAAGTTTAACTATGTGCAATAGTTTTAACAGAGTAAGAATTCTTTTATTTTCAAGGTGCAGTGTTTTTATTTTCACCAAGATTTTTCATCTCCTTAGATAAAGGAACACAAAAGAGTCATTGGAGAAGACTTCATGCATAAGGAGTCTTTGAGTGAAACATCACCAGAGACGTTAGAAAGCTTCTTGATATGGTTAATTGCTGGTGCGATAAAGCGGCAAGCAAAAAAAGTTTTAGAAGTATTTCCCCTGGAATTTATCGTGTCCACGAAGATTAATGACATTGAACTGTCATTCAACAGTTTCCAAAGTTATAGACCAGTTAAACTCAACCTACAATTATCGTCAGTATCATCCATCATTGCTCAAACTCTAAGTCATTTCAAACCCAAAGTAGAGAGAACTACTATATCATCTCGGCGAAGATCTCTTATCCAACCTCAACAACACATCATACATCCATATCATTTGTATCGACGATCTCTCAACCGACACAACTAACATGGAAGCATTAAGCTTTAACACCCATAAAGATTGTTGGCTTTAAATCTATCTCTAGAATCTAGAAACTAACAAATAATCATCCTAAATAAGGATTCGAGCAGTATATGTCTATAACAACCAAAATCCCGAGCACAGAGCAAAAATCTAAGACAATAATCAACACAGATTTATAAAGCAAATTTTATATAACGCCATGGGCGACAAATATACACGAGTTCATAGTAAATACATAAACAAAACCCAACTAAGAGAAATACAAAGAGAGAAAGAGAGAAAACCACCAATCTTTCGGGTTGTCAGCGCCGGTCAATGAGCAATCCACCTCCGATTCACCAAATACAAGACCCAAAGTTATTTTCTAAGTTAATCTAACAAAGAAATGAGGTTGATGACGTTGGGAGAACAAAAATCACCCCAAAACAACATAACCCTTACAAATGAAATGAAAATTAAATAAATACAAAGTTTTGTCTCGACACGTTCGCCCGGCGAGCCATTTGCTAAGCCCGGCAAATGACTTTATTCTGGCCACATGTAGCACCCTTCAAATCAATCACATTCCAAACAGCCCCTTATCATACCTCTTCGCTTCCAAACTTCTTATAACTTGGGCGACACATTCCATCGCCGAAGTCCGATTTCTGAAACATCACGACAGCAATCTTCTTTGCAAACTTGCAACTGAACCTCTTCCGAGAAGCAAAGCTTCTCCCCCACTTCGCTCAAACCAACTCCTGCAACAAAGCAAACAAGTACCGACAGTGATTCACTCACATGTTGCGTACTGTTATAACCCAAAATTTGCCCGCATCTTTTTTCAGAAAGAAGGCAATAGACTTCTGTCTAAAAATTGGGAGTTTCATATGATCTTGGATTTTATTTCATAAATATCCTAATTTATGAACACTCGGTTTTTAGAATTTTTTTCTTATACGGTATTTTGGCTCGCTGTTGAATTCATTCTTACACAAACGCCAATTACTGTTTATCATTTCACACACGCTGTTTATTTGAGACTTATTTGCAGATAAATAGTACTGACGCAGTTGGTACAGAATTAAATCTTTTACAGGCGCAGAGTCCGGGGATTCAGACTGTACTGACAACAAGTAAATTATTATTAACTTTTGTTTCCCACTAATTTTTGTACTATATTCTATTATTTTCAAAATCTTTTTCTTTCTCTTTCTTTCAAAATCAAATCCTAACTTTATTCTATACATCTCTTTTTTCAAACCCTACCATACACTTTCTTTCAAATCTTACTACCACTCAAAATTTCCTTTTTTGTACGGAATCACTTCATTCCCCAACGTCTCTATCCTTCTTTTCACTCTATAAATACGTCTCATTTTTTCCATAAAATCTCACATCAAATTCTAACTCATCTCTCAAATTTCTACATCATATTCATTCTCTCTTCTTCCCCGGCAAAAATGGCGAAGCGGATGGATACGTGTTTTCTTATGGTCATCACCGTCATGGTGGTAATCATGTCCTTCTTCTGTCTGCATAGTCCCGAAAAATGCGGACCTGGGTTGTTTACACTCCCAATCATCTATATGTTATTATTTGTAGCATGGGTTATTAATCGTCATTCTTAAAGTTTGTCATTTTTAAATAATGTACCGTTTACTCGTCGTACTGTTATGTAATATTTGTACTGTCAGTATTAAATGTCGTACTATCTGTCGTACTGTTGTTTAATTATTAAGATAATATTTTGTGTGTTTTCTGCCAGTTAAATATTTATTTTCTGTGCATTAAATGTTTTTCAGGGTTATTATCGGTAATTTCGCTCGCATACAGTATATATTATTTATTTATTATGTCTGTGTTTTTTCTAACAACTCATGTAAATAAATTTTCACCATTAACACAACAAAAAAAACAAAAAAGAAAAAATTAACTTTGACTGTTGAATTTTTACTTTAACTGCTACATTAATACCTGAACAGTCAGTTGACAGTCAAACCCGCTGACAGTGCAATTCTTCGTGTTTTGTACCATCAATCAAATCAATCTTTTGCATTTTAAAATTCCAAGATTTTTGTTCTAGAAGTCTTCTGAATATCACATGATTAACAGAGACTCAACACTGCACAAAAATCAGGTACGCTTAACTGTCTCCTACACGAACAGTCCCTAACTAGGGTTTTTTGTTTTTTTCAGGAGAACAAGTTTTTGAGACTTCAAATGGATTTCATGAACCTCCATATATCTCAAAGTACCACCATACAAATTTTCAAACTTCAATTCGCTCAGACGCACAATCAGCAGCTCAAACAGTCAGCAGACGACCAGTTTGACCGAAAAGTCAACAGACGGTCAAAAATGGAATTTTTTGTCAACATCCATATTTTGTCAAAAGATTCATCATTTGATCATTGGTTGATCATAATTCATCAAGGAAAGATAAAAAATCAGCAAAACCCTAAGTTTCAAAATTAGGGTTTTCTCCTAAAAAGTCAACTGAACTTTGACTGGTCATAACTCTCTCATCCTTCATCCAAAAAATTCCAAACAAAGCTCATTTTGAAGGAAATTCAATTATCTTTCAAATGCAATTGGTCCCATGGTCATTAGATTCACCATTTGGAAAATATGAACCAAGACATTACAGGTCATTTTCAAAGTCAACAAAAAGTGGTTTTTTGTCAAAGGCCATAACATCGAGATAACTTCTCCAAATGAAAAAAAGTTTCCAAAGTGGCTTGTAGAGGACATCTTGAGGTTTCTAAAAAGTACAAGAACTCCTTCATATGATAAAAATTGAGGGATTTATGCCTTGTTGAAGTTGGCTATTTTTTGGGAAAATGCATGAAATCAACATTGATCAAAAGTGTTTTTTTTCCAAAAGAGACCAAGTTTCCATGATTCAAACATGCTTCCAACAATGCTAAGGGCCTCCCACGACCAACCTAAGGCCCATAACATTTTATTTCTTTTTTTGGTTTAATTTTATTACATTTAAGATTAAATTGAAAAAGAAATGGAAGGATAATGTTATATAGCTTGGATCTTAAGCATGAGTCATCAAGAAACATTCAAAGTTCTGCCCCAAAGAGATGGTACAGCAGAAGATTGAAGAAAATTGAGCCATGGTTGCTTGAATTCAAAGCTACATATTATTAAAAAATTCAAAATTCAACAAAAACACTTATTGCTTCTTAGCTTAGTTTTTAAGTGCTTCTCTGCCTATAAATGAAGTAGAACACTTCATCAATAAAAAGGACACGAAATCAGAACCAAAATCTTGCTTGTATCACTCTTGAATCTAATTGAAATTTTCAAAGAAACTTGAAATTCGAATTTTTAGTTCAAGTCATTTTTAATCCAAACTAAACACTCAAATACAATCCCCAAGCATCACTGAATCTATTCATATCAGTTTCAAGCTTTGAAACTCAAAGAATCGAGCATTACACCTCACGGTTTGCTCGAACTAAAACTTACAAAAATCTCATCATACATGCATGTTTAACAAGATGTAGACATGTATTTGAGTGTAGTATGAGGTTCTGATCATTTCTGGAAGTTTAATTGAGATTTGGATGCGTGTAGTAGGGTTCTTCATCTCAAAATTAGGGCTTTTCAAATTAGGCAAAATTACAGGTTCAAATAGGTCCCATTGAATTCGTATGGACCAGACGAGTTAAACCATGGCATCGCGCCAAATTTATATTGTGTTTTGCTCGTATTCGCTATTTTTGCAGGTGTAATAGGTTGGAGCTTTTTACACCACCTGCAAATGAACGGTGTAAAAGAGTGGTTCTGATGAAGAAAATGATGCGTGGCTCCTTCCCATTGGTTGGAGGGCGCGCGCGTGTTTTTTTAAAATAACTTTGGATTCAGTGCTTTGCAGGTTCTGTACACATCATGTTCCTCAAAATCTGAACCATCAGATCATGCCAGCTGCTCATCCAACGCACCAAGACACGCTAGTCCATGATATAGACTCTTAAGCCAACCACACATAATCTTTTGTTTTATATTTTCTATTTTATTTTATTTTCTTTGCAAAATTAATTAAAAATAGTTCTAAAAATAAAAAAAAATATAATAAAAATATTTTTAGGCTTATAAAATAATCTATTATTTTTTGACATACAAATATTTTCTTTTTCTTAATAATTAGAATATTTTGTTTAATTAATTAGTATATATTTATATATTGGCTTTTTAATTATTTCAACCAATCAAAAAATCAGAAAAATTGTTCTTTTTTTTATTAAATTTAGTTTATATATTATAGACTAATTTTGTACATATTTAGAATATTTTTCACTTTAAGTTTTTATTATTTGTGTAATTATTTGCATAATTATATGATTATTTAACTTAATAGTTTTCAAAACAATTTCAAAAATTCCAAAAAAATTAGTTTTATTTTAAAATTAATTAATAAGCATTTTGAATATATTTTAGACTTAATTTTTAGGTTTAAATTTTATTTCCACCTTTTTCTCATTTTAATTAAATTAATCATGCATTAATTCTAATTAAAATCAATCATACAAAAAATACAAAAATATTTCTTTTATCTTATTGCAATTTAAATTCTTAGATAAAGTGTATAGGTTGTCAAATTCATGTAAATAGCGTAGTTTACATTTCCCGCACAATCGATGTAATAGCGTAGATTTACTTTCCGCATTTTACATTCCCGCATTTTAAATTTCAGTACATATAAAAACTGCGTGTATGTCAAAAATAAAAACTAAAGCATTAGGTCACTAACTTCAAAGATAAAATATCTGAATCAAAACACAATCACACTTGCACCTCTTAGGGTAATCCCTCTTTTACTCTTTTCAAAATCAAAATCTAATTCTACTGTTTCAAATGCAAAATTGAACTTTCGTTTACATCCGGTGAAAGGAGAATTTTTTAAAGGAAATAGGAAAAGACCTTATAACTTAGGGTAGACCTCCTAATTGCTTGCTCAAATCAAACAAACAAATGTCTCATATACCGTTGTTTTTTCAAAATAAAACTTTCAAAAAAAAGACAATACTTGGTATATATCCAAACAAGGATCATTACGAAGTTAACGTTCTTTTTTTCAAAACATCTTTTGAAAGATAAAACATTTTGTATACATCCGCACAAGGATCATTATAAAGTCAATTTATAAAATGAATTTTAAAACCACATACAAGCATTTCAAGGCAAGACAAAATGATTCAAACAAGTGAGCTAAGCAATTAAGAGCCCATGAATAACCATGGATACAAAGGGTGCTAACACCTTCCCTTTGTATAACCTACCCCCTTACCCAAAATCTCTTAAAGGTTTTTTTCTGTTTCTTTTATAAACCTTTCCTTAATTGGATAAAATAAAAGTCAGTGGCGACTCTCTGATTTTCAAAAACAACAAAAGCAAAAAGAAGAGTCAGTTCGTATATCTCTCCCACGAGAGGTATGGTAAAAAACCGAGGGCGACACGTACCAAGGGATAATACGACGACAGTATACAACTGCTGCACAACTCAACTGACTCGACAATTGGCCGGACAGACCGACCTGCTCTGATACCACTATTGTAGCACCCTTCTAATACCCCACGGCAATTAATTAAATAAATCAGAGTTACATGCACAAGGGCGTCACAATTATAAATAAAACAAACATTTCAGTCATATGTCATGCATTCACTGAAGAACATTTTATCATAACTAATCAATCAGATATCTCATGTTTACACAGCGGAATAACCAACAACTAGTATCACATCTTCAGTACTTTAATCATCAAAATAATTTGAACAAAACATAGTTAATGACATAAACTTAAAACAACGTTCCCCCAGTGTTACATCTATCAGAGCATGACCCGACGCTAACTGACACATTGACTCATGAGCTAATCCTCACCGAGTCGAAGCCGCTATCCTCAATCTGAAAAATATAGTGTAAGGGTGAGCCTCATTCGCAATTAACAAATATTATTGCATTATAAATAACAACACATCAATAGTTATATTATTCACCCAATTCATCTATATTCAGATAATTCATCACCGCACGAATCACATATCACCAAAACATAACAATGAAATACATTCATTCATGTTATCAAATTCATGCATATGAATGCAACTGACTCTATGCATGTGGTACCAAACATCATCAATGGGAATCACCCACCGACCGATCTAACATCATCTAGATACGGCCCTGCCAGCACAAATTCCACACAGTGGGAATCTTGCCCTTCACTGAATCCTCTCATCATTAGGATTAAGCCCTCATCAAATGGTTATGAATGCATGCAAACATATATATAACATACTTTCATCATCATCATATACTCATTTCATCATCATCATCATCATCATCATCATTAAAGCATGTTTATATATACATTAACATCATCCAATATAATTCAAATCATCATCACCATCATTACAGAACATACATGTATTACACTAATCATCATCATCAAAAGTAAGAATATACATGTATTCACATCTTCCAAAACAAGTCAATCATCATTGTACAATTCTCAACAATCATCACATAATCATGTTTTCAAACACATCTTATATTGTCACATATCATCACATATGTCAACAATATACCATCCATCAAACGAACAAAGTATTCACATCATACTCATATCATCACATGAAATATCTCATGAGCTCCATTACACAATCAAACAAAATCATCATACGAATCATGTTTAAAACATAGCATGTATTGTCATATCTCATCATATATATGTACAATACATCATTCATCAAGCAATAAATTCATAATTCAAAATTAATTGAAAGCTACACCTCATTTTATCATTTAAACTCATAGGTTATCTTATAAGGTTCATCATACTCGAAACGACACTAAAAACGGAGTTACGGATCAAAAGTTACGCATCATTGAACTTTCGAAGAAAATCACAAAACAAAATTTTTAACACACAGAAGCCATACGAGTATGGCACCTCCCATACGCGTATCACCCAAAGTCATACGCATTTCAGTCATCCCATACGCGTATCAACAGAACTAATTTTACACTGAAAATTCTCATACGAATATCAACACACCCATACGCGTATGGCCCCATCCCATACGCGTATGACAAAATTCCATACGCAAAACACCAGTATTTCTCCAAAATATGCAGTTTCGCACCAGTCCGTTTTCCACTCGTTTTCACTCATAACAGGCTACGATTTTAAGTCTAAAACACCATATTTTCACACATTAACATATGGCATTCATCCAATTTCATCAATCTATTATCCTATGTCAGTTTTACACAATAAAACCTAACTTTCTATCCAATTATTGGAAACTCATAACTCAGATTCAGTGTTCATGGAATAACGCAACAACACGACAATTGATACAATACCCACAACACAAACATCAATTAACATACAATTCTCTATAGAATTCACAGAGGTATTCATCAATTATTCAACTTCTATTAAAATCATCCCAAAACCTAACTCTGGCATATGATCAAATTGACCCAAACAATATCCCTAATCATGTCCTATCATTCATAATCACGATAAGAGATGGTAATTGGAAGAGTCCCCCCTTACCTTAGCCAAATTTCTTGATCTTTGGTCTTTTCCACTTTGTTCCTCTTTCACGTTCTTTGTGTTCCACTTCTCAGTTCCTTCACGTTCTATCCTTTTTTCCCAATTTCCTCTATTTTATGAAAACATAAAATAATTAGTAATGGGCTTACTCACTTAGCACCCCCATACTACTAATCTCACCATCCGGCCCAATGGCCCTTAATCCATAATTCTCCAATAATTTAACAAAATACCAAATAATTCTAAATAATAATTTAATTTCCGATTAAATTAAAATTAGAAAATATGGGGTGTTACAACTCTCCCCCACTAAAAGAGTTTTCGTCCTCGAAAACATACTTCCAGTGGAAAGTTCCAAATAGGAGTCCTTCGTCTAACTCTCTAGTTCCTAAGTAACATTCCCATCAGTCGACCATTAAAATCCATCTGATGTTACCAACAGAGAACATGTTTCATACATTCAAATCTCAACTCTTACGTCATATTCGACCATCCAAAGGTGTACCACTCGTTATACCTCTAAAAGATTGACAACAATGGAACATTGAGGTACAACCCATACAATACACCCAATAACTGAGTAATATAATTACACAACCATGGTATGACCACACCCGATCAACACTGCAGTAAAACATTCCATCTACCGATCGTACCAACCTTAGACACACTTTCCCTCTGAGCGATGAAATAATACTTACACTTTTCACCAACTGCTTCCTTCAAGAAACTCGATAATAACATTCCTATACCATTGAATTTCAACTATCTGACTCCTCTCAAGTCATACCACCAATTATCTAACACGTTACATTCCGCTTTTGCCGCACTATTTTGATTAATCATTACAATCATCATTACCAATTAGATTTCTCAGTTTTACCCAATTCGGACTCTCTTTACTCATTCGTTCAAGAATCCTTCTTTATCATACATGGTACTAATCTACCACTTAGCAATACTTACTCGCACTCAAAAACAAGGTCCTGATTTACTTCCTCTATTTAAACATTCTAACCATCAGAACGAGTACACACAAGTAATTATAACCACACTCATCAACCTTAATATACCATTGCTCACAAATAGCTCAAACTGAGTCCCGCTCTTCTCTAAGAATTAAATCAACTTCGTCCTTCATAGAGTATAATTCCTAATTATATCTGGAATCTACAATAACACCTTACAACAGTACAAAATTATTATAGCATCATATAGTATCAACTCATCGCCTTAAATTCGCTGAATACATACTCATTAACTACGTACATCCACAATAACATACTCATCATCTCGGAAATTATTTTAAAAGAGTACTAATTCTCTGAAACGACATCCTTTCATTCACTAGATTATAAATCCAACATATAGATCAATACATATTCTCTATGTAGGCTCCTGACATATTAATCCCTCACCGCCCACGAGTAATACTCATAACACTACTCCACATCACACTTTCGCTGTGTGACCCTGATTATTCATCTTAAGTCATCGTCCAATATATTGCACTCTTTCATTATCACTTCTTCATAAGTTCACACAACACGGTGAGTGACTATTCTCACGGTTTAATATCAATCACAACTTATACCATTAAGGTAACAAAACAAGTTCATGCCATTTATATGATTCCATCTACTACCAACAAGAGATTTAGGGTGATCAAGTCCTAAATTTGTCAATAGATAGTCAACAACCATATTTAAGCATAAACCGTCGCTACTACATAATAGTGTCCCTTTCCGAGTTTGCACTCAAACTCATTAACATCGTCATAGCCCAATAATTCACTTTGAGTCTTTACAACTTGCACACTTCCCTCTCATTGGATCTTATCGGTGTGACAACAACATCCAAACATTTTACACAATCCACTTCATAGTCACTTAGCGTCACACGCTTGTTAAGTACTTCCAACTTCACAATCACTAATATACTCGTACATTATTATCCATCTCATTCCAAATCAAAATCCTCATCATAGCAAAAGACTGCGACAACATTCATAACTCGTGGTTTTACTCTAAATCCCATGACATATTTCGCGTCCAAATATCATTCCACTCGGAATCTCAACAAGGTCTTCCTCTCATCGATAGGTGTCAGAAATTCTCTACAATTCTTCTTTTATACATGTAGTCACTTTGGCATCACAAATACGACTCCAACTGTTCTAAAGTTTATTTCACCTTTACTATCAATTCAATTCTCACTAAAATTCATCGTCACTCAAATCATATTTATTATCGAACGTCTCATCAACTTATTCATCAATAACATGTTCTACTCAACTTCATTTCAAACAATCGCAGTAGTAGGCATTCCTATTCAACAAGCTTCATGCTTCCTTAACCGACTTTGGAATCTCTCCTCATAGAATCACCTCTACTGTATTTATAACTCTCCCATAAGGTACAACGTAATTTCACCTCTTCGTAGTCTTAAACGGCACATTAATCCGACACTCGGAACTCAAGATACGCATTTTCCAATCATTATCCGAAAATGCAACACCGACGCCATGCAGCGACACTCTAAACGATATTTCCAAAACCCCTCAAATGGTACACTTAATTTTTAAAATTTCTCCTCAACAAGCCTTTAATTATTCCTTCAATCCGCTCAACTCTGACGCTGACGTCTCGTGCGGTACCAACGAACAAGTCTAGTTCTAAGAACAAGTGTAACCGTAGCTTCACCTTTTTCTAACATCATCCTGTAACAATTAAATTTGTCACAGCTGCTGCAACCATTTTTATAACAAATTTCATCTTGTTAGCTTTCCTACGCTTCAAACGGATCTCAAATAGGATGTCCAGAACTCCAGTTATGAATTTTCAAAGTTTCATAACGATTCAACAACTTTCCTGCGTTTTTCTTACGGAAATTCCACTCTAAAACTCATCATCTTCAAATCAATCACATTCCAAACAGCCCCTTATCATACCTCTTCGCTCCCAAACTTCTTATAACTTGGGCGACACATTCCATCGCCGAAGTCCGATTTCTGAAACATCACGACAGCAATCTTCTTTGCAAACTTGCAACTGAACCTCTTCCGAGAAGCAAAGCTTCTCCCCCACTTCGCTCAAACCAACTCCTGTAACAAAGCAAACAAGTACCGACAGTGATTCACTCACATGTTGCGTACCAAGGGATAATACGCCGACAATATATAACTTTCGCGCAACTCAACTGACTCGACAATTGGCCGGACAGACCGACCTGCTTTGATACCACTATTGTAGCACCCTTCTAATACCCCGCTGCAATTAATTAAATAAATCAGAGTTACATGCACAAGGGCGTCACAATTATAAATAAAACAAACATTTCAGTCATATGTCATGCATTCACTGAAGAACATTTTATCATAACTCATCAATCAGATATCTCATGTTTACACAACGGAATAACCAACAACTAGTATCACATCTTCAGTACTTTAATCATCAAAATAATTTGAACAAAACATAGTTAATGACATAAACTTAAAACAACGTTCCCCCAGTGTTACATCTATCAGAGCATGACCCGACGCTAACTGACACATTGACTCATGAGCTAATCCTCACCGAGTCGAAGCCGCTATCCTCAATCTGAAAAATATAGTGTAAGGGTGAGTCTCATTCGCAATTAACAAATATTATTGCATTATAAATAACAACACATCAATAGTTATATTATTCACCCAATTCATCTATATTCAGATAATTCATCATCGCACGAATCACATATCACCAAAACATAACAATGAAATACATTCATTCATGTTATCAAATTCATGCATATGAATGCAACTGACTCTATGCATGTGGTACCAAACATTATCAATGGGAATCACCCACCGACCGATCTAACATCATCCAGATACGGCCCTGCCAACACAAATTCCACACAGTGGGAATCTTGCCCTTCACTGAATCCTCTCATCATTAGGATCCAGCCCTCATCAAATGGTTATGAATGCATGCAAACATATATACAACATACTTTCATTATCATCATTCTATGAGTAACATCATCCTATACTCATTTCATCATCATCATCATCATCATTATTAAAGCATGTTTATATATACATTAACATCATCCAATATAATTCAAATCATCATCACCATCATTACAGAACATACATGTATTACACTAATCATCATCATCAAAAGTAAGAATATACATGTATTCACATCTTCCAAAACAAGTCAATCATCATTGTACAATTCTCAACAATCATCATATAATCATGTTTTCAAACACATCTTATATTGTCACATCTCATCACATATGTCAACAATATACCATCCATCAAACGAACAAAGTATTCACATCATACTCATATCATCACATGAAATATCTCATGAGCTCCATTACACAATCAAACAAAATCATCATACGAATCATGTTTAAAACATAGCATGAATTGTCATATCTCATCATATATATGTACAATACATCATTCATCAAGCAATAAATTCATAATTCAAAATTAATTGAAAGCTACACCTCATTTTATCATTTAAACTCATAGGTTATCTCATAAGGTTCATCATACTCGAAACGACACTAAAAACGGAGTTACGGATCAAAAGTTACGCATCATTGAACTTTCAAAGAAAATCACAAAACAAATTTTTTAACACACAGAAGCCATACGAGTATGGCACCTCCCATACGTGTATCACCCAAAGTCATACGCATTTCAGTCATCCCATACGCGTATCAACATAACTAATTTTACACTGAAAATTCCCATACGAGTATCAACACACCCATACGCGTATGGCCCCATCCCATACGCGTATGACAGAATTCCATACGCAAAACACCAGTATTTCTCCAAAATATGCAATTTCACACCAGTCCGTTTTCCACTCGTTTTCACTCATAACAGGCTACGATTTTAAGTCTAAAACACCATATTTTCACACATTAACATATGGCATTCATCCAATTTCATTAATCTATTATCCTATGTCAGTTTTACATATTAAAACCTAACTTTCTATCCAATTATTGGAAACTCATAACTCAGATTCAGTGTTCATGGAAGAACGCAACAACACGACAATTGATACAATATCCACAACACAAACATCAATTAACATACAATTCTCTATAGAATTCACAGAGGTATTCATCAATTATTCAACTTCTATTAAAATCATCCCAAAACCCAACTCTGACATATGATCAAATTGACCCAAACAATATCCCTAATCATGTCCTATCATTCATAATCACGATAAGAGATGGTAATTGGAAGAGTCCCCCCTTACCTTAGAAAAATTTCTTGATCTTTGGTCTCTTCCTCTTTGTTCCTCTTTCACGTTCTTCGTGTTCCACTTCTCAGTTCCTTCACGTTCTATCCTTTTTTCCCAATTTCCTCTATTTTATGAAAAGATAAAATAATTAGTAATGGGCTTACTCACTTAGCACCCCCATACTACTAATCTCACCATCCGGCCCAATGGCCCTTAATCCATAATTCTCCA
The DNA here is from genome assembly GCF_029867415.1 of Vicia villosa. Taxonomy (NCBI): domain Eukaryota; kingdom Viridiplantae; phylum Streptophyta; class Magnoliopsida; order Fabales; family Fabaceae; genus Vicia; species Vicia villosa. The sequence continues at coordinate 241,368 of NW_026705993.1, read as the reverse complement.
ATAATTCAACAAAATACCAAATAATTCTAAATAATAATTTAATTTCCGAGTAAATTAAAATTAGAAAATATGGGGTGTTACACCACACAGCTTGTGCCACGTCCATAAGCTGCAAAACATATCTGCATTTCCCGGTGAAGGGAAGCTTCGCCCGAATTCACTCGCCTGGAGACACTGAGGTGAATCAAGTTAGTAGCTAAAGGAGAAAATTATCTCCACACTCACCTGACAAAGGAGAGCTTTGCTCGACGACTCACACCAGAAGCAACAGATTCGCCCGATGAATCACACCAATCTTCACTTGTTATTTCTTCATGCCATTGCCTTTCTTTCTTTGCCTTATTTCTTTGTTGACCCAAAAATGCATCATTGAAGCTTTATTCCTCAATACTCCTTACATGCTTAAATACCTACAAAATGAATGGAAAACTATTAGTCAGTACATAAATGAATCAAAACACGAGTATAAATAAACTAAATGTATTTATACACTAAGTTGAGAATTATTCAACGATAATACAACAAAAACACGATAAGTGCCATAAACTATATATACAGAAACACGACAAATTGGCACTTATCATTAATGTCGTTGAGAGGTCATTTGAACATCCTTTGCTACAATAGGAATTATCAGTTGCATTCCTACTGTCTTCTGTAGATTTCTGATAATTCTTCACGTGATGAGAAGAGGATAATTAGAATAAGAAAAAATGTCTTCAGAGTCTGATGGTGACCTATCAAAGTTTCTTGATCCTCTAGCTTTGAGTGGCTTCAGGTTTTGAGTCTTCAGAAGATGAATCTTCTAAAGTAAACTCCATTCAAAATCTGGAATCTTCAAGTTCTGATCCTTGATTAGATTTAGTGTCTGAGTCTTCAGGTTCTGATACTTTAGAGGTTGACTTTCTTCAGACTCTGGTCTTCAGAAGTTGAGCTCTTAAGAAGCTAATTCTTTAGAGTCTGATCTTTAGAATCTGTATCATAAGGCTTCTTTTTTAATGTTCAATGCATTGTCAAAACTGACTTTGAATAAAAATTTTGATCTATGTTCCTACACACTTGAACAAACATTAGTATACCCGATTGTTCTTTAAATAATTTGTTATCATCAAAACCTAAGAGATTTGGTACAAACCAATTTTTTTCCAACAATCTCCCTTTTTTTTATGATGACAAACACAAGTATTTAAGAATAGTGATTGTTGGTTTAATTAACTTATTAACTTCATAATCTAGGGTTTCTAAGCTCCCCCTAAGTCTCATAGTCCCAAGGGTGAGGTTTTTAAGTCACCCCTAAGTCCTATCCAGGTTAATTAAATTTGTCTTTAAAGCACAACAATAAATCTTCAGATATTAAGCAATAAGAATTCTTAGCCAGTCAGATTTAGATGCTTAAATACTTATTCCTACTCCCCCTTTTGTCATCAATAAAAAGAATATAAAGAAGGAAATAAGAAAAGATTCTGAAGATATTAAGCAATAAGAACTCTTATCCTATCAAATTCATCCCACGTTGCCATCATAACTTTTTCCTTATCTTTGAAGAACTTCTTCTTTGGCATTTCTTTGGTGAGTCTGAGACACTCGTACTTGTAATGACCATGCTCTTTGCATTCATATCGGATGACTTCTTTATCAGTCAAGACTTCTTCTTCCATGAGGTTGACTCAGACTACCCACCTATTATTATGTGTTCTCTGAACTTCTTTTGTGTTTACTTCTAGATTTGGTTGACTCTTCTGGTCAGCAGAGACACTCTCTCTTCTTCATCAGAATCCTCTTCAGATTTTTCTTCTTCAGCTTGAAGGGATCTAGTCTTTTTAGACTTGCTTTTAGACTTCAAAGCCACAAACTTTCCTTTCTTTTGAGGCTCATGCTATTCTAGCTGAATCTCATAACTCCTTAGAGAAATAACAAGCTCTTCCAGAGTTATAGTGCTCAGATTCTTTGACACCTATATTTCTGATGATCTTTTTCACGTGACCTAAAGTAGTGTAGCCTTTGGTAAAGACTTTCAAGCATGCAACAAGAGTTTTAAACCTTGAGAACATATCCTTAATGATTTCTTCATCTTCCATTTCAAAGGATTCATATTTTTGAATCAAGGTCAGAGCCTTGGTTTCTTTCACTTGTTTGTTTCCTTCATGAGTCATTCTAAGAAAATCAAATAGAGACTTTGCAAAGTCTCTATTTGTTATCTTTTCATACTCAATATATGAAATAGCCTTTAACAAAATGGTTCTTGACCTATGATGATTTTTGTTGCCCTTCTTGTGTTAATCATTCATAGCACTTCTTTCCATTTTAACATCATTTGCATTTAAAGGATGTGTGTAACCATCTGGTATCATATCCCACAAATCAGCATCAAAACCAAGGAATAAAAATTCTATTATATCCTTTTAATAATTAAACTTATCACCATAAAAAATTGGAGGGTTAGCAGAGTAATGATCTTTATCATTGTTAGCAGCGGATGGAGGAGCTCCTGCCATTGTGTTTTAATAACTGGATCTTTATCTAACAGAGTTAAGTGTTTGATATAACAATCAATACTAGAACCGGAGCTCTGATGCCAATTAAAGGTTCAATGAAACACAAGAATAGGGTATTTGAATTGGGTTTAAAGACTAAAACTTTTTCGTTCACCGAAACTCGAACAACACAAATACAACAATGATAAAAGAACACAAGTATTTTTATCCTAGTTCCTCTTTAACTAGGTTAGTCCAGTCCACCCTCCAAAGTGATTTTTCCTTCTTGATAAGGATTAATCAAATAATCAATACCTTAATTACAAACATAAAGACTGCAACCAATGTCTTCTCAAGGATTCTAATTATACCGTAGTCCCTCAAGGAAATTAACCAAAAGTTAAGATTACAAGATTGTGTTTACAAAGTGCTTCTAAGAAGGTTGATACATACAGTTTAAGTGAAACAAAATTTTCTAACAAAAAAATGAAAAAGGTATAAAGCTTTATAAACAATGGATTTCTTCTTTGTGCAGTTTCTCAATTTTTCTTTCGTACTCAGTGCTTCTCACTTGTTTCCTCTACATCGTTATTTTTCCATATTTCAAAGACCTCTTTATATATATGAAGAATAAATTCTTCGAAGGGTGAAGTTTAAATTTCTTAATATTACATCTTGAATGAAGACGTTTGATTGTACAATAGTAGAGCGACGCTTGCAGCATAGTGGAAGAGAGGATGAGACATGTTGAAACAAAGTTGGTACAAAAGTACAATCTTTTATCCTGATTTGCATGGTAGTGGAGAGGATATTTTGATATTGTACTATTTCCTTAATATTTTCTCCATATCTTCTTTCAAAGTTATCTTCTTGAATCAGAGGCTTCGAATAAGACATGATGAAGCTTGATCAGAATAAGGCTTAAAAAAATTGAGAGCGTGAGACTTCAAAGTCGTTTTGGATAAGATTCTTCCATAAGAGTTAACTTGATAACTCAGATGCATATTTTTTTTGTAAACACATTTTCGTTGTAACAAAACTATTAGAGTACAAAAGTATTCTCTATACATTGTATACTTTGTTATTTTCAAAACTCAAAGATAGTTGCAAAACCAAACTTGTTCCAACACTTATATCTTTACAATACACTAATCACTCAGACACATACTAGGTGAAGTTTCACAGTTCATGTCTTTCCCAATTTTTAAAGCTTCAAGATCTCTTACTTGATTCATCATTATTTCAACATTTCATCTAGGACTTGACTTCTTTTGACTAATGAGGCTTGATAAAGCTTCTTGATATTTACCTGCTTGATTAAAGATCACCCAAGATTTCATCGAACACCACATGACCTTACACTACTAGAAAAACCGCTTTAAGTGACCGATTTAGTGACTGAAAAATTTGGTCACTGTAGTGACCGAATTAGCCACCAAAATTTGATATTCATGAGCCAATTTTAAGAGGTCACTAAATCGGTCATTAATATAAATCAGCCACCGATTTAGAGACCAAAATTTTGTGACCGCCTATTCGGTCACGAAAAATTGTTTTAATATACAATTAATATGTGTGGTAACCGGGTGCGATTGATCCAAGATAGCACCATGCTGTTTGCGCGATCCCAGAGCTCATAGTTATTGTCTAATTCTGGGGGTTTGGGAAAAGTTCCATTGATGAAAGAAACTTTATTCTTTGATGTGAGAGCACGTTTCATGGATTTGCTCCAATTGTGATAGTTGTTGTCGTCCAGCGGAGGTGCGACAATGGTGGCTCCAGGGTTTTCACCTGGATGAAGATAATAAGGATTTCTAGGGTTCATAGATGGATCTTGGGGAGGAATTTGCGTATCTGTGTTGGGGAGTGATTCGGTGTCGGTGCTATCCGAAGTCATGGAAATGATGCAGGAAAGTTGATGCAAGAATGATGCGAGGAAGATGATGGAATTGGAATGGTGTTTTAGTCTTCTGATACCATATTACACAATGTCATTGTAGAGCATTGTAGAAGATGAAGACAGAATTGGCGGAAAAGAAAAGAATGTAAATTGAATTTGATTTTCTGTGTATCTACAAGGAGCCATAGAGGTCATATATATATATTGGACCTAAACAAGCTCAGGCCCATAGTAATGTGACCCAATACAATAAGCCCAATGGAATATAACGGTCATAATATTATATTATTGTATAAAAGTATATGTCTATCAATTTAATAAAATACACCACTATTAATTATACACATTCTAATATAAGTTTTTGTTTATTTCTTAATTCAACAATGAATCTTTGAAAACACTTTTAATATTATTAAAAAACTTAAAATAGTATTATATGTAAGAATTAATCCATTTATTTTTGTTAAAATGCGGATAACGAGTACAAATATAGGTACTCAAATACTCGTAGGATATGGATCTGAATACAAATATAAGTATTACTATAGATTCACACGATTTTTTTTTTAAAATCATATATATGAGAATGAATACTATAGAACCCATCCAAACTCTATCATTGTCAATGAGGTAACAAAATGGGCCCCGTTCGTTAAGCATGTTTGTTTACTTCCGCACTTTTCACGAAATGAGATAAGGTTATAGATCCGTCCGCCTTTTTTTTTGGCATTTACGGACGCTAACATTAACATAAGTTTTTGTAATTTTTAAGCTAAAATATGCAGTGTTTACAGATCCTCCCCGCTCACCCTCATTTTTCCGGGATTGATCAATGTTTTAAATCCGCACTTTATACAATTTCCGTCCCGTTTGTCTTTCTTTTTTCGAGTTGTTATGGGACCGATCTAAATAAAACAGAGAGGCCTGTTTCCCACGTACTAGCCCAATTTGCTCATACTTATAACTAATAACAAACCCGTGCGTTCGGACGGGTTCTGGTACGGGATGCGCAGTTGTATCAGATGTATATTTTTTAATAGAAAAAATGTATATGAAAAGTAATTAACATTTTGATGTGTAATTTCATGTTACCGTTAACATTCAATATTTTGATAAATATCTTCATGTTTCTGTTAATATTCAATATTGTAATAGTAAGTTCAGGTTCCCGTTAATATTCAATATTGTGATCAGTAACTTCATGTTTTTGTTAATATTCAATATTTGAATCAGTAACTTCATGTTCCCGTTAATATTCAATATTATGTATCAGTAACTTCATGTTCCCGTTAATATTCAATATTTAATCAGTAACTTCAGGTTCCCGTTAATATTTAATATTGTGATCACTAACTTCATGTTACCGTTAATATTCACTATTTTGATCAATAACTTCATGTTCCCTTTAATATTCAATATTTTAATCAATAACTTCGGGTTCTCATTAATATTCAATATTGTGATTAGTAACTTCATGTTCCCGTTAATGTTCAATACAAATAATCAGTAACTTCATGTTCCCGTTAATATGCAATATTGTGATCAGTAACTTCATGTTCTCGTTAATAATCACTATTTGATCAGTAACTTCATGTTCCCGTTAATATTTAATATTTTAATCAGTAACTTCAAGTTCCCGTCAAAAATCAATATTGTGATCAGTAACTTCATATTCCCGTTAGTATTCGATAAAGAATCCTACGTGATTGTATTTTAGCCAAAGCTTTTATGAGATTGGTCCAATTCTTTATTAAATATATCTTCTATTAAAAAAAATTGAAATATATTAATTTTACACTATCAATTATGAATTAATTTAATACATAAAAATAAAATTAAAATAAAAAATAAATTATATTTTAAATTATTTTAATAACTACTTCTTTCATATATTTTTTTATATATGTCAAAATTATTATTCAAAATGACTATAAAATTGTTTTACACTGAATATATCAATTAATCTCAAACAAACAAAACTCAATATATATGAATGTCATTCTAATTGGTAGGAACATGTATATTTCGCCTCTGATGAAATATAGAATTTGTCTCTATCACTTTGATGGTGAACAATCAATAACAAAATAGAATTATTCTTTTTTAGAAATATACGTCTTTCATCTCGAATTTAAGCATTTTTAATAGTGCAACGCAATATTTCTATAACATATGAAAGAAAAAAAAACTTTTTATATAAAAAATCGGATTATTTTTTTAATTTTTTATACAAGTTAACATCTAATGAAAATAGAAAAAATAATAATAAAAAACAATTTATGGTAGTTTTACTTTGACTAACTTTATCTTTTCTTTTATGAGAAAGTTTTAAATCTAAATAAGGAAGTTACTTTATCAATCCGAAATAGTTCACCCATATAGAACTGAACGAAAATAGTTTAATATACATTGAAAAATAATTTATTAAAAAATAATAATTGAAAAACATTTACTTTTAATAATCGTAAATAAATACATAAAATCATTCAAGGTATAATATACTCGTATACTACAAGTATTAAAAAATTTAAGATCATTCAAACTTTTAACATAAACTATTTATTTTTCATTTTCATATTAATACTTTTTGATAATAAAAGACATACATTAATAGTGTAAAATTATTTTATACTGTAAAATTATTTTACACTGTCAACCAATCACAACCATGTTAAGTGTCAAATAAAATTATTATTTTTAAATAAATCATATGATATAATTAAATAATAAATTTTTATTAAATAACAATAAAAAATTGTCTATGTATTATCTTTTTAACTCATATTTTATTCATTCTATCTCTAGATGTTCTATTGATTTTAAGAATTTACCATAAAATTATAGCCTCCACGTCAATAGATTTGGATATTGAAAATTTGAAATTATTTTCGATTTTGGCCTTTGTTTTTTATTCAAAATCAAAAGTTAAAAAAAAATAAAAGTTTCTTATTTTAATAAAATTTCCATTTTTATTATTATTTTGAATGAAAAAGTAAATATATATTATGCACTACTTTTTATATTATTTTTTTGAATTTTTTCTTATGAATTATTTATTCATTAAATGAAAAGGATCTCACCTTTTTGAATTTCTTTTAATAATTATCCAACTTATTAAATATTTATAAACCATTCAAACACTTTGAATTGTATTATATTGACCAATATTAATATTTTTATTTTATTAAATACTCATATATAACTCTATCATTCTATTTTCAACTCTTATTAAATAAAATTTATATACTTCGCAATTTTTTAAATAGATCTCCCATCAAATGGTGAGATATTCAAGAGTTAAATTCATATAATCTAATGTTAAATTTAACACATAATATTACAATATTTATAAAATTAGGTACATCTAATTCAATGAACATCATTAGTATAAAATATTTAAAAATAATTTTTTATTCACAAATATTTTTACATAATATAAAAAGAGTTAAAAGGTAGTGCACTGACAATATAAAATAGTTTTACACTGTCATCCAATGAGGAGTCATGAATGTGCCATGTCATTAAAGTTTTTTTTTAAATAAAAGAATGTTTTAATTGAATGCATGGTGGTGATTGGTTGACAGTGTAAAAATATTTTACACTGTCCGTGCATGACCCGTTTTCTCATATAAAAAAGTCTTATAATATTAATATATCATATTTTAATAATAGCCAATGAAACACTTTTTTAAAGCACCTCATAATTAGAGTGAAGGTTGATAGTTCTCATCATTAATCATTTAAAATATTATTTTTCAAACATTTTTTTTAAAACAACTTTTTAATACCACTTTTTTAAAATAATTTTTTCTTAAATAAATATTATTTAAGATTAATTAATATAATATTTTTTTTAAAATCAGTGTATCACAACCATTCATAAATATTATTTTATAAATAATTAAAATAAAAATTAAATATTATTAAAAATTAAATAATCACGATTAATCGATGATATAAAATTTATAGTGTCAGTGTCATGTCAGTGTTTATCAATTATACTTTACCTACTTCAACTAATAGCCATGTACATGCTAGTATAAAAGAGTATCAATTCAAAACCATATTAAAAAACTTATCCATTTTTGATCATATTCAAACAAGGATCCAAATCTTCTCATAAGTCAGAAAAGAAATTACAGGTCAAAATTCAAAGCACGACTTTGAGAAGAATCAAAAAGATATTTTTCTGGTCATTACAATATGTTTAGGGATATAATTAGAAAAGTTGAAAAGTAAAAAAGTGTTCGTGTAGCTACCATTTGTGTCTATGTTTCAGATTCTATTAATAATAATTCATTAATGATAAAAAAAAAAATAATGTGTGATTTTGATTTTTCTGCACATTGATTTTTTACTTACCATTTGAAGCAATTTTCAAGTCTTTCTCTATAGTTTTCATGTTTCCAAATATGAGCTTTTTCCACTTTATCTCAAAATTAAAATTATTCTTCCCCCTAATCACACAACTTTTTAATCAACTTTCTTTTGACTTTTATAAATACGTAAATACTTGAAATAATATTTTTCATTCTTGAGTTGAATGAGGAGCTGATATCTGGTTTCTCTATAGGTGTGTGTCAATGTCCCTTTCATTGTTTTTTATTCTTTGATTTTTCATCATCATTTTATGTTTCAAAATTTATTGGTGAGTTTGTTTTATTGTTTTTTATTTAATCTTAAAATGTTGTGCATCATTGTAGTTTCATTCATTATATTACAGTTTCATTTTATATCTTAAAATTTGGCCTTTTTCTCTTTTCTTTATTGTTTATAATATGTGATGAGGTTGAAGTAAATGTAAATTCACTTGAATTTTGTATATTTTCTTTGATGAAATGGATCTGAATTACATTATATGCAATTTCGTCGTCCTTTAATTTATAAGATAATCATTGTTTTTTGTAGTATAGACACCTCTGAATAAAGAGGTGAATAATTGTTTTTGTAGCATAGACAACTCTGAACAAAGACGTGTGTAATTATGTTTTTTTTTTAATTAAATATCAATGTCGATAAAATCAATGTTGATGTATGTCAAGTGATTCATAGATTATGGTGTATAGAGGTGGTTATTTTTATTGTGAAATTTGTCATAACATATGTAAAACTCGTAATAACACTTTTATGTATTATTCTGTATTATTACGAGTTTTACACAGAAATTTTCAATATGCTAAAGTCCACACTAAGTTTGATTATGCTATTATTTTTATTTATGCAGCAATTAAACAGTTCTAGTGCCAAATTCTGCATAGAAAATGGGATGTTTAACTGTCATCAAGAACATGAAGAAAAAGTATGAAAGGTCGAAATCACAAATCGGAAGTCGTAATGAGAAGGTATCTACAGCAATGCCTCAACTTCAAGCTTCTCGCTCATTACACTTCGATCCTCAAAATCCTAAGACTAGCGTGAAATCGCCTAACCCGATTAACCAAGTTACCAACAACCGAACAAGAACATTATCTGCTCCATCAGCTCTTCAAGATGCAGAGGCATTAGCCTCAGTTGAGCAAGAGGAAGGAGAAATGTCGAAATCTCTAGCGAGATTAGTGAAGGCGGCTCCTTTACCTAGTCCAGTACCTAGTCCACTACCCTTACCTCTTCCATCTCCTCGAAGTAGGGGTCCGTTGAACTTAAGGATGGCTAGTGATCCTTTCTATGCTTCTGGCTCGGGTAATGATACAGCAGAACAAGATGGTTTTGAAACATTTCAGTGTGATGCGCGGGAATGGTATAAAAACCGAGACAGATCCATGAAGAAAATGCATCTAGCTAGGCCACTACCTTTACCGCCTAAAGGAAGATTTCCATTGAAGGCTACTAGCAGCTGTAAGTCAGAAACAGTTACTGATCCGGTTCGTTTCTTTCTGTACGAGGAAATTGTCGCTGCTTGTCACAATTTCCGTTGGGATAGATGCATGGCAGAATGTTTTTCTTCCACCATATATAAAGCTTCCTTTTTTCATGAAGCTTCATGTAAGAAGCTTAAAGCCACTGTCACGCGCCTTCACCCATCAACTCAGGTACTTTTCTACTTTTCTTCTTGCTACATTACTTTCCTATCTTCATATATTTGAATATTTTCAAACCATTTCGAAGCCAAGAACTGAAAATGTTCTGTATTGCATCAAAACATGTTCAAATATAAGTATGAGTTATGATTAGCCTTGTGTTGAAAGGTTTCAAATTTCGTCTTTTGACAGTTTAAAACGTTTACATTTTCCGTCTCTGACACTGTCTATATGTATGTCATGCCTTCTTCTAGGGCTTGAGGGAGTTCATGAATGAGGTTAGTGCTCTTGCAAAAATGCAACATCCGAACATCTGCAAATTGCTCGGATTTTATGCATGCGATACCTCTGAAACAAGGATGTTGGTTTACGAGAGGCTAAGCAATGGGAGCTTGGACAGCCTGTTGTTCAGGAGACCTGACGGCCCTTCGATTGATTGGAACACAAGAATGAAAATCGCCTTCTCTGCTGCACAAGGTCTTACTTTCTTGCATGACGAAGGGCCTTTTAAGGTGATAAACATACACAGCGTTAGATCTTATTAAGTGATTGCGATTGGGAGATGAGTTATTGTGTATTTATTGATATAGATTGAAAAAATATAGCATGAGTAGATATTACTTTAATGTTTTTACAGTACATTAGATTTCAAATCTTATGTTTAATATGTTTCTACCGTCACTGATACAGTTTTGAATCTCTAGCAGGCAATGTATACTGATTTTTCAGCAGCGAACATACAGATTGATATAGATTTCAATGCAAAGCTTTCAGGATATGGTTTTGTTGGAAATATTGCTCAGGAAACGTTTTCAAGAAGATCAGCTGTAAGTTCTTTTACTCGTGCATAAGCGCATTGTGTGTGCTGGTATAGATCATTCACTTTGTATACTATGTATGTTGGAATAGTTCTGTTCTCGTTCTAAGTCGAACTCGGTGCAATGGTAAGGTTGTAGCCTCATGATTCATGACCCTTACCTAAAGGTCGCGAGTGGGGGTAACACTACTGCACTTAGCCGTGCTCTTTTAGTTTTGTTAACAATCATTCTTTTCTTGAATACAGGCGGCAGGAAATCTTTCTGTGGAGACATGGAGAAAAGGAAAGCTTACTCCAAAGAGCAATATATGGAGTTTTGGAATTGTTCTTCTGGAGCTACTTACTGGAAGAAAGAATTTTGACATAAATCTCCCCAAGAGAGAGAGGAACTTAGTTAAATGGTGTCAGCCTTTCTTAGCCGACAACTTGTCTGTGATCATGGATCCTCAACTTGAAGGTCGGTTTCCGCCCAAAGCAGCAAGAATAGTAGCTGGCATTGCGCAAAGATGCCTCCAAAAGGAACCATCAGAAAGACCAACCATGAAAGTCATTGTTGAGAATCTGATAATCTTACTAGATATGCAGTACCCTCGTTGGTTCCAACTGCACGACCCAGCCGCTGTGTACAGAAGACAAATGGCGGAATCACTAAATGTTGATGGTATCAGTTATGGACCTAGTTTGGGTTTCTCTCCTCCGTGCCTACCATCAATCGGAACATCTCCTTCACATCCTCCAAGATGGTCTTCTGTTCCCGTAGCGCTTCCTCCTCCTCTTGCCCGTTCCTCCACTGTCATTACTGAGGAGATCACCAGGGAAGAAAGTACAAAGCAATCATCCTCAGTATCAGAGAAAGCTTAGATTTTTAGGCCATTCAATTTCTCCAATGTTAATTTTTTTATTGAATGGCTAGTTTAGACAATAAATTTATAAGTGTCGAGCATTTTAGTTCCTTAATGTATTTTTCAGTGAGTTTTAAATTTGAAAATCTTCAATCACATTAGTTTTTGGAGATGATATCAAGAAACAAATTACAGATCCAATATGACTAATGTGATTAAAAATGATAAATTTGAATATCATTTTCAAATTTGGGTCATTTTAGGGACCACATTGTAAGGTCTTCAATTTTAAGGATCAAGTTTGGTATTCACTGGTTAGTTCTTTTGTTCTATTTTGGCAATAGAATTTGGGTGTGTCTAGGGTTGATATGATCTACCATAGAAACCTCATATAGGGGATAAACCATGTAGTTGTTATGCCTTTTCATCAATAAGCAAAATGCAGAGATCTAAAATATTTCATGGTTTTAAACACTCTGCTACTTCTATCCTCAACGCGATTACACCCACAACCTCTCTTAATTCTAATTAAATATATAGACAATCTAAAGTATGTGTATGCGTTAGCTTTTGTGTTTCCGAATATGTTTCCGAGAAAAATAAGTGTTCGGTTTTGTGCTAATAAAACTCTAAAGTTAGAACTAGAGCTTTATTTTTTTATGGAGTTTCTAACTGCTTAAAACTTCTTGTGGCTTTTGGTTAGGAATTTTAACAGCAATTGGATTTTATTTTTTTTCCTTCACTAAAAATCATGCTATTCAGCAGATAGGTTGTTTGGGTAGAATGTTTTATTTACCAAAATTATTAAGTTTAGACAAGTAAATTATTTTACACTTTTTCTTGAGAAGAATTCATTTTTAGTGCAAGATTCATTTTGTTATTTGAGGCAGGATCCGTTGACACCAGATGTAAGTCTAAAAGACTTACACCAAATCTCAACCGTTAAAAGAATTGATCAAACGGTCATATTAAATAAAATAACAAGATAAAAATATATGTCTATAAAAAATAGGCTATTTATAAGATTGTTTGATTAAATACTATTAACCGTCGAGACTTGATATAAGTTATAGAAACTATATCTAATCGTTCAAACAAAACTCAATTTGTAAATATGAAAATCTGAACAAAACCCAACTTTTTTTTACTCGAATAAGAGAAATACTCGAGTCTACCAAATAAACCTAATAATCCGAACCAAACCCAACTTTGGTTTAAGTTTGACTAGAATAAGAGAAATACTTGACTACAAAAGATTAATTTGGGTCGAATTTTCTTGAGGCTTTTCCAAACTCATCAAACAGAAAGGTGATTTGCTACAAATCAAAGTATGCTAGCAAAACACACGTTTGAATACACATTCTTCTATTGATTAAAATTTATGAGTCACCTCAAATTTATGTGGAATACATGATTTAAATTCGTTGTAAGTTTTAACCAGTAAGAGAGAATGTGTTGAGAATTGTATGTTAGTATCCTGTTAGTATATAAGCACTGTAGCCACAAAGAGTCTCTAAATCATGCAAACCCTTATTCCTAGTTATTTCCAAATAACTACTTCCAACTTTGTTACCATGTTTAGTCAGAGAATTAATGACAGTTAACATTTAATAGATGACAAACAAAACTTATTAAATCTGTAAAACGAATCATTTCTTTAAATTTAACACACATAATAAACAAATACTATCAGATGTATTAATGTATTACCATGGCAAGAAGATGCTTTACTTCAACTCCTTGCCTCACACTGGTGTACAACCTAAAACATAAACTTCAGCATTTTTAGCCTTTTATATGTATAGTGGGAAATCTCTCAGTTAGGACAGGAAAAAAGAATATAGACATCCCTATCAAACCTCTTGTAGTTTTATAGCCTTCACGAGAGTTCTTGTATAATGACTTCAGAGTAAAGGAAAGGGGAAACAAATGAAGGTAGCAAGACTTCATGAAACTGAATTGTTTTGGTCTCTGTCTTGCTCACTGTTTTCTTCAGGACTGCCTACCTGTTCATGACCTGCAGAAGCAGTACAGCAATCTTCATTTTGTCTTCCCTCACTCTCAGTGGTTGTCTGTGGCTGCACATTTGATGTTGAGTTTGTTTGCTGCTCTGATATCAAGCTAGAGAGACCATTTTGCTTCAGGTATGTCTCCAATGGGAGATTTGCTTCTTCAAGAAGAGACATCATGCTCAAAGTGTTTGGTCCAGCTTGCATGTCTTCCTGGTCCGGTTGGGAGTTCAAGTCTAATTGTCCTTTGGCAGCTTCAACCACTTGGTCTTGACTCCTTGAGCTTAACTCATTTGGCACCCTTGCTTCAATCTCCGAACCATCAACTGGAGTTAAATGTCGAGTAGTGCTGTCTACTTCTGATTCATCATTGGTCCTCCATGATTGCTGATTTTTCTGAGCAATCTCAGCTTCTCGCTCAGATTGACGTTTCTTCTTTCGCATCATCAGGGTTTTAAACCGACGTTTAACTGTCAAGCACACGTTACAGGTGCATGAAGGTTTGTGTTTTCCCTTCCCACTTGGTGGCTGGATACAGACAATGCAGGAGCACCCGGGTCTATGACGAGGGTGTTTTGTAGTGGTACTGGTCACGACTGGTGTCCTGCCAGAGTCACTTGCATCATCTCCAAGTACTGCAGCACTGGCCAAAGCATCAAGACCAGAAGATTCACGTTCCAAAGCTGGCCTCTGGCTTGCTAGTGCTAGTCTTTGTTTCTTGAATTCTATTCCAAAATGATGGATTTAAAATGTTTTAGGAAACGAGAATTGTTTTTTGACTTCTAGGGAACAAGAATTAGTTGACATGAAAAACATGTCAACATCCACGTATAATAGTCCCAAAATAACCATCCTTGAAAATGCAGCATAATTTGGGATCATGGATTTGTTAATTTCATTCAAAACAGATAATTTGTTCACAAAAGCAACAGCTCTGTGGTTGCAACACCATATAGTATAAAGCGTTACTGCCCTTCACATTCTTGTCATATTGGTAAAAAAAAAAAGTCAATTCTTTCAAGTGGAGACTCATAAGATCACTTAGATTTAAAAATGTAAGAAAAGATACTAGGATGACATTTGTAAATCTCATAATGCATCAGTTTTGATAAATTTTGATAAAATTTTCAACAATCCAAAAGCGAGATATATCATACATAAACAGTCATTATTTATTAATTATAAGTTGAGATATATCATACATAAACAGTCATTATTTATTAATTATAAGTTATAACCATCCTGTGCATATTTTTCCTGTATGAATTTTTACACCAATCGTACGGATTTTCAAATCTTCTAATGCAAACATGTAAACTAAATATGTAAACAAGTTATTAAAGAGGCTTTTGCATTATTCAGTTGTGTGTATTTCCTTTTAAAGATAACAAAAAACCAAAAACAAGGGCATAGTTATAAAAGCTCAATAACAAAAAGCATCTGGATCCAAATTTAAAAGGAAAGTAATTTGGACCCCAATCCATCCAAGCCCCTAAGAAAATCTATTACTAGAATATGATTAACTTTTATTTTTATTTTTTCGGTATCTATACTAGTCACAATTAAAAGTAAAAGATCAGGGATCAAGTTTCTAAATAGCACGCTCCTTAAAGCAAGAAATATTTCAAAACCATCTGTAACTACCAATAGGAAACTCTCAAAAAAGAAGCATAGTTTCAAATGTAACGAAAGCTAATTGAAGATAGAACCATTTTCTACAAGTATTTATTGATCAGCAATAACAACAAAAGCATCGTGTGTATTTAAATTAAAGCAAGAAATAGAGAAATACCCTTGTTCATTCTCAAAAGATAATCCAGTTCCCTTGGGTTCAATTCATTGGGAGCAGCACACGAACACCTGCTGACAGCATTGCAGAAGCACAAAGGTCTTATTAAAAACATGTATTGGCAATAATAATATTACAATAGAATCTTCTACTCACCTGCTTTGATCCCAAAAATTCTCCATACATGTCCACTTAGAGGGAATAAGTACATCAACCGGTAACTTCCGCCATTTTAAGCAACTATCACATTGTGCCCACTGCTCATTTATCCTGTGGTACAATTATACTCCAAATTATAAGTCTATTGAAATCTATAAGATTCTGTATTTGTAGAACTTTCTAAAAGAAATCATAGAGATAGATACATGCAATGAAAAGAAAAGAAAATAATGGAAACGTTCATCTTACCCATTAGATCGTACCACAAATATACTCTTCTTTCCAAAGACAGGAGGCTCCTGCATGAATAGAAGTAAGTTCACCCCTAAGCAAGATCATATACAGGCTGTATAAGAAAATGTAATCTTATCTTCCTAGTCCAGACTTTTCTTCAAAACTAAAGCTATTAAGACCTAAAAATCAAGTTAAATATTATAGTACACCCTCAAGACCCAAGCTTTCACCACTAGGCCACACACACGCATACGGTTAGTGTATATGTATTGACAAACTAATGCAAGTGAAGCCCATGTTAAAAAAATGACTGAATTATATGTTAAAAAAATGAGTGAATTATATGGACAAGGTTGGTTTGGGAGCTGGGTTGGTGTTAAGGAGTGGAGTGAGAAGGAAGTTGAGGCTTTGATCCCCATATAGGTCACACATAAGATCTGACAAAAATTTGTAAGGGCGACACCCCTCATCTTACAAAGCTTGTAAGGATGAGTTAAGACCAATATAAAAATCTAACATGGTATCAGTCTATCAAAGAACTACTCAACAGGGCTTCAGGAAGGTGCATTGTGAAAAACTCAAATCTCACGTAAAAAAATATACAAAGCCGGATCAAAAATTTATCAAGAAAGATCTCTCTTACCTATGAAGCGCCGACACGCCATTCAAAAGGCGTGTCGCCGCGTCGGACACGTGTCGGACACGGATACTCGTACGACACGCGTACGACGCGTATCTGACACATTTTTGCAGTGTCCAACGAAAAAAATAATTTAATTGCAGCGGACACGGATACGACACCTTGTTTCAAATAAAGGACACACCTAACTCAAAAATTTAGATGTTTTTTTTAAAAGAAAAAAAGCCCAATTCAGTAATTATCAAATTTCCATTTATAAAAATAATAGGTTTTTTTACTTTCATATTTCACTTCTCCACCATAAAAATAACACAATTAGGATTCGTTATTTTTTTCACGGTTTAGAGGCTGGTTTTATCAATATTTAGTGACTATGATATGATTTGTATTATTTTGTTTTGGTGGATTTATGTCTTCTTTTTGTTGATTGAAAGTACTAAGTTTAAATATATATAAATTTTGCTTCTCGTTTTAAACTCTTTATAAATTGTGCTCATACATTGCATTATTATACTAATATATATAACCGTGTCCGTGTCCTATGTTTTCTATTAGCGGGATCCTCGTGTCCGTGTCCGTGTCGTGTCCCGTATCCGTGTTGATATCTCGGTTCAGCGAGTCCTTTCTTTCGTGATGAACTACCTACATTTTGCCGCTGTGGGCCAAGGAGGAGGAGAAAGGCAACAAGAAGATTGGATTGTAACATCATAAAATCAAGTAGATCAACCTCTTTCCAATATACAATATAGGTTTTGGCAATGCAATATGATTGGGCGGGCTCTCATGTTGATCCGAAAAAATCATCCTTTTCTCTGAAGTAATTGCCTACTAGACAAGAGGATAACAACTGTGTTAATCGTCGGATTACCATTCTGTTTTTTGTAATGATGAATCTTCTATGTGTTCCTCAAAAAAATTTGTCTTACCTTACAAGTCAGTTTTGTAAGAATGAGTTAGGCTCAATATAAAAATTTAATATAGTATCAGAGTTTATCCAAGAACTGTTGGGCTACGGCTACCTGCTATTAGGTTTTGGCTCTCCAGCCACTCGGGTCACGTTCCCTGTCGTAGACTTGAGGGGGTATGTTAAAAGTCTCATATTGAATGAGAGATGATTTGAACATATATTACAAGCCAGACTAATAAGGATGAGTTAAGCTCAATATAATAACCTAAGATGGTATCAAAGTCTACCCAAGATCTGTTGGACCACCTGCTATTTGACAAATCGGGTCACACTCCAGATGTGTCTTGGGTGTTAAGAGTCCCACATTTAAAAAAAATTGATTAGATATGGTATGAATATGTGTTTATAAGTGGAGATAGTCCTCATCTTGCATAACTTATGCATTCATCCTTTCTAGTTTCAAAATTACACAGCACACATCCCCTACCCATCAACTGCTTTTTTGACCCTTTCTAGTTTCAAAATTA
Organism: Vicia villosa; assembly: GCF_029867415.1. Lineage (NCBI taxonomy): Eukaryota > Viridiplantae > Streptophyta > Magnoliopsida > Fabales > Fabaceae > Vicia > Vicia villosa. The sequence goes on along the minus strand of NW_026705993.1, from coordinate 223,053 downwards.
TACGGCACACATCCCCTACTCATCAACTGTTTTTTTTGACGTTATGTTAGAAAAGTTCCTAATTTTAGACAGTAAATGAATGCATTAATTAACTGTTTGAACCAACAAAATATTCTCTATATTTTTTTCCTCAAAGTTGGTGTCCGAGTTATAACTCGAACTCAACAACTCTCTCTCATACAATCATATGTTTGTGCTAATGAGAACTTGAATGACATAATTTCATAAATAATTACTGCTTATAAATAGTAAACTCACTTCATATTCTTCAAATATGTGGTCCTCAATCATGACAACACTTGGCTTAACTTCTGGCGGTGGACGAAGTAAATCCTGAGCCTCTTCCCAAGTAAGTTTCAGCTCCAGTGCATCCTGGCTATCAATAAGCAACCTCTTACTCTTTGACCCAATATTTCTGGTTCTTTTCTTCTCGGGAACCAGCACAGGTGGCAAAGACAATGCATCTCTTTTCCTGCTTTCGGGTGCTTCTACATTATGCCAATCCATGTCACCGCCAACTGAGTTCCACTTTTTAGACAGCACATTTAGGTGGGTTTCTGAACATCCCTTTTGAGACTGAAGAAGGCCACGGTAACCACTTAATATAGGTATATTCTCATAAACACCAGAATAGGAAGTTTCACTTGAATGAGAACCATTGGGCATATTAGACGGAAAAGTTTCCTGCTTAGTAGGTAATTTAATATCAATTCAATAAGTTTGAATTTGCTATATGAGCTAAAAGTGGATATTACCTGTAATGAAGTAGAATTTGTTGCCTTCCTGAACCCCATTATAAGTTTCCCCTCAGGGTCCATACGGCTAAATGTAACTGCAGCATTTTTTAGAAAAGCTTATCAAATTTGTAGATAAACACAATTCATTTAGAAAAAAAGAAAACCTTCATGTAACAAATAAAACTTAAGAAACAGTACAGAAATCAACTGCTTTTCATAAAAGAGAACCCATTTGATCGTATCCCCATTCCCAATCCCCCAAAGCAAAATCAAATGTAGTTCAATATTTTTGGCATTTTGTCTAAATAACAATAAAAAGTTATCAATAAAAGTAAACAAACTTCTTAAATTCCTCAGAAGACAGAGAAAGGAATCAAAAGAATCGAGAAAAGGTATTTGCAGTCATTATCTACAGGCAGCATAACTTCTAGGTATGATTAATTATTTGTAAGAATATTGAGCCAGGAATTTGCAGAGATTCTGATTGCCAATAGACATACGTAAAGCCAAAGAAAAAACCTATCTATCACTCTTCAAATTTAGCTAATGTTGCAGTGCGTAAAGACAAAAAAAAAAGGATTCCCATGTGGCTCTCTCACTAAAACATACCAGTATCACCAGCTTGCAGTTGCATAGACTGAATGCAGGGGGTTACTCCTTCTAAAACATACATCCTACTGTTGTTATTTGGCCAAAATCTAAATTGAAACATCCATTCTTTTCCTTTCACATCTTGGATTCGCAGAGGAAGGCCCTCAGGTTGAGATATAGGAGGAAAATATGCCTGCACAATCCCATCTTCTTTAAGTTTTAATAAATTACATGACTCAAGAAAAATAAATTTTAATATAATAAATTAATAATTGGTTATACAAAATGAAAACAGTAAATATAAATTCAACAGATAATCTAAAAAAATTTACTTCAGCACATGCTTTTGGTAGAACCAACCGACCAATTCGACCAGCATCACTTGCGCTAAGCATCTTTTCAAAGAGTGGCACAATGGTGGAATTTGGACTTGAACATACCATAAATTATAGTTAAGGAAATATATTACTGAGGCAAATAGTAATTGTCAAAACAATAACAAGTTATCATCTCGCAAAGTATCTTAACTATAATTAGCAATTTAAAGAACTAGTTACAAATGTTGGATACTCTCCCGATATTTGCTGCAACTCTTGATCTGTAATTCTAGGCCAATATCGTGGAAGCAACTGATTCCTTCCTCGTCCTTCAGCAGGAGGCCTTGCTATACGAATCTGGGACACCGTGCCTGCATTACCTTCTAAGCCTGGAGAGAGAGTTGGCCTAGGGGGTCTAGGTAAAAGATGACGAGATCTAGACGCCAATAGAAGTGGAGGTGACATTTTTCTTTGTTCTCTTTCATCAACAAGGGCATTATGAAAGGGATTCAAATTTACCAAAGGGGCAGCAAGGGTCATACTCAAATTTGTATGTGCCAGTGATTCATATAGACCTTGCATGTTGTCTGCCTTACAGTTCTCTACATTGTCAGTCCTAGATGATCCATTTGACTCAAGATGAAATTGAGATATCGAAGTGTTACCAAATTCTCCAACAGAATGTAAAACTTCTGGTTTGATTTCTGTAGAAGGTCCATCCATATCAACATTGTGAGGTTTGAGCCAGCACCTCAGACCGTCATTTCCTACATAATTCCCAACTTGCATATCCTTCACATTTAATTGGTCAACCAAAGATATGCACTGCTGCGCACTGACATGTTTTCCCTTTGCTGTTTCAGATTCATTGGGCTTTTCATTACTAACAATCTGCCAAGTAAGTTATCATTGCCAATTTTGGGAACAAACAGTTAGACTTGAAAACTGAAGCGTAAATACAAAGTAACCATATAGGCAAGAAGTAACAACCTATATATAGAAGAACAGATCTGAAATGCAGAGATCAGATCACAATTTTTTTATCAGATCACAGATATTCAGTTTACCCTCTAAATGCTAATAAATAATTAACTTACCAATTACATGATGAAACAAGCTTAAAAAAAAACTAAGTTTAGGACCCTTTATCCATCATTGTAAATTATTGTCAAATAAAAATCTTAAATTCTAATATTTTCGGTAAACACAATGGTTAGTTATATATGGAATATGGTGAAGTGAGCTTACAGGTTGAAGTCCCAAATTACTTGCACAGTTTATACAGCTTACACCACTAGTATCAAGTATTTCAAGCTGAGACCTTGAAGCAACACATCCACAGTGAAGACGCTGTAGATAATAGAACAAATAGGATCATTAAGTATATCATAGCAGGTTGAGATACTAAAAATGTGGGTAAACAAAGCGGGTTTAAACACACTCTACCTTGCCACATGAAGTGCACTCTCTCCAACCAGAATCTTTCGCATGGAACACATCACAAAACTCTGATTTCTCATAAGCAGAACTAGAGTAGATAGAAGTAAAAAAAAAACCAGAGTAAGAATATGAACATGAAGTTGTTTCTATGTTTTGTCCAACTTCAACCAAGTCAAATATATTGGCATCCTTACTAATCATAGTCAATACATAATCTAAAGGACATATCTGATCAGCTTATGCAAACATGAATGTGTGTGTGAAAATAATTACAGTAACTTCTCCTGATATTTTCACTCTGAACTTGATTGAAAACTATATGTCACAAGACTCGTGTGCGGAAACATTAGCATATGTAATAATTTCAATAATCATATTTTGTCCATAAAAACCATCGAGTTATCAAATGATAACATCCCATGATCACTAAACATGATTTGAACATTGAAATTTCAGCCAAATGAACCTTATTCGAATCTTCAAAATCATACAATCAAACTAATCATATAATTATCTATCTGGATTTTCTTTTGTTTTTTCAACGGTCTAGTAGCCTAGTAGCTGAAATTTCACCTCTTACAGGTGAATAAGTGGGATGTCGCAGAGTCAAACTCGCAACCATGCATCCAATGTCTTTGTTTAGATACCAATTGAATTGGCTTTTCTTTTGTTTTATTTTAATGTATTTGCTCATTTTGGGAAATCTTATGCTACTACTTCGTATATATCACCAATAAATTATTTTTGGGTAATTTACTCGAAATATATCATGATAATAATAAATATGGTTAAGCATAAACACGTGTCAAGAAAAACGTTCTAAACTATGATCCGCAGCCACAATCTTACCAATGATGAGATCAACAACCGCACCAAAACACTTCTTTAAAACCAAAAAAAAAAAAGCAAAAAGTTAAAGCGCAAACATCGCCACACTATGAAAAATCGGCAGAAAAAAACAAAGTGATAAGGTCAAATCGGTAGTTATAAGATTTATTTAAGAAAAGAAAGAAATTAACATATTCAAATTTCAAAGTAAAACCCCAAAACCAAATTAACAATGAACAATTAATTCATAAAAAAAAAATTCATAAATCAGATAATTATTACTATTCCGTTATAATTCACTGTTTAATCCGTACAATTTCATAACAACAACTCAACGCCGTTAATCGCATTAATTTTCAACTCACGCACGCGTATCAATTTAGAATCTAGAGAAAATCATTACCCGCACTTATCACATAGATCGGCAAATTCACCGGATCGAAGTATCCAACCTTTCCGCCACCGTATCGACGTGGAGGCACCACACAAACCGTTCATGCAGCACTTTGACTCCATTTTCAACTTCAATTCAACAGTTTCACTACAAAACGAAACTCAGTAAAAACCCTAACAATTGAAACGACTTCGAAAATAGAAATAGAAATATAAATCGAAATTGAAAAAGTCTTACAGAGATGCCAAATCGAACAACGAAGCTTGCTCGCCTCGCCGGAAGTTTGCACGGAAAGTCCGGTAGCCGGCGGTTAGGGAACTAAGTTGACGCCGCGCGTGTGGTGGTTAGTTAGGACTTTCATTTGTATTGTGGATGGAGAAACGAGTGTTGAGTTGAAGTTCGTCGGAATCTGACCGGAGAGAAGTGGTTGAGGAGGGATTGGTTCGACGGTGACCGGAGAGAAAGTGAGAAGAAAGAAAGAGAGGGTGTGGAAGATAGAGAGAAGGCGTGTGCATGCAGAATGAGGGAAAGAGTGAGAAAGAAACGCTAAAATGCATGCACGATGAGATAGATGATTATACTTCAAGACTTGGCCAACTCCACCACTTGCTTCTAAGAATATTTTAACTATTTTCTAGTTAGTTTATGAGTACTATATTTGTTATTTTTGAAATTTTAAGTAATGTTTTTGACATCATTGTAGATGTCATTGTTGTTTTTAACATGATTTAATGGTTATGCACTGACATTTTTTATACTGTCATCCAATTAGAATATAACGTTCTGTCATGTCATACAAATTTTTTTAAATTTTCAGTCTAACTTACCCTGATTCATGATCGTCATTAGTTGACAGTGTAAAACTATTTTACACTGTCACTGTCGGTGCATATTTTTTTTTTCTTTTAACATATGTAATGAGTAATGCAAAAAATAAATAAATAGACACTCAATGGCTTCATGTGTTTTGAAATTTGAAGCTTTTTATTTACTAACAATGTTAAAAAGGAGATGCATTTATGATTTATAATTAAGGTTGTTTGAAATTAGAGGGTTTATAATTAATTAAAAAAAAGACAATTATGATTTACAGGATGCAATAAGAGGTAAACAAAAGGGGGCAAACACCTTGATTTTGAGTTTTTTTATAAAAAAGAGAGAGAGAGAGAGAGAGAGAGAGAATCATGATAAGTGTTCTGGACTGAGCCAAGGCTTGGCCCAATCCACTTTCGGCCCATTCAGCCTTGGAGACCCAATCCACCCTAAGCCGCTGATTAACGGCACTTCATGCTCGGCCTCACGCTCTCCACGAGTTGACTGATGCTCGGCATAAGGGATTCCTACGAGCACCCTCCCCGCCGAGGACCTTGCCCCTCGCAAGGCTCCTTCACATCCGACCCTCCGAATATTACGGAGCCAACGTGGCCCCTAAAAGACCGCGTCTCCCCTAAACTTCGGAGCGGTTAACCAGGACAGAGGGCATTCACGCACCTCCGATATTTCCGCTCAGGAAACCTGGCAGTCTCCTAATTGGGCTTGGAAATCCAACCCAGTAGCGAGATCATGGCCCAGCGCTGGGGGCTATAAATACCCCTCTCTCACTAGAGGGTCAGGTATTCAATTCACTTCTAACCTTAGCTTGTACTTGCTCTCCTTTGCTCCTCTACTCACTTTGGCATCGGAGTACCTTGCAGGTACACCCCCCCTCCACTTCACGAAGACCATCATCCGAGCAGGCCTTGACGACTCTTCTGATCTGGTACGATCAGTGGCGCCGTCTGTGGGAATCAAGCTCCCCCTTCTTTAAAGAAAACAAAGATCAAAGCTAATCCATCCTTCGATCGTCATGGCCGGCAACAACAACAACACCGTCCTCGTCCCGACCCCCGATCCTTTCCGTCTCACGGAAATGATCGAGGAATCCAACCCGGCTCTGCATCGACGAGGGGGACGACGGCGCTCTGCTGAGGGGAATGGGAGGTCAGGTCATGAGACCCCCCAATCCATCAGAAGACCACCGCCTCAGCACGTCGAGCAGGCTCAGAATGACGAGACCGAGCAGCTCCAACCTCAGAACAACGGAGAGGAAACAGCTCGGAACGATCGGAACGCCGAGTTGATCCAAACCCAGCCCGAACAACCGCTGGCTCGCGTCCAACACGAGACTGACCACAGGGACGGGCAGACTGCCTCCTCCTCCACCCGTTCCCTTGAGAGACCAAGAACTCACCATGGGCAGTCTCGGGATGCTATAGATGCCCATGGGGAAACCGACCCTGCAACCCTCGTCATCCTCAAAGAGCTGCAGCGGACCAACCGCTTCATCCGACTCCAGGGCGAACGGATTGAGAAACTGGAGAAGAGGCATCGTCATCGTTCTCCCCCGCGGAGGCACCGTCGATCGCGTTCCTCCTCTTCGCGCTCCCCGCCTAGGAGGACTCGCCGACGCTCACCATCCTCCTCGCGATCTCCACCGAAAAGATCCCGCCGCCAGAGGTCCTACTCGCGCTCCCCTCCGCGAAAGAGCAAGAAAAATTGGAGGCCTGAGCCCACAGAGGAGGAGAGCCCTTCTCCCGACAGAGAGGAAAGAAGGCTCGCCAGGAAAGGGAGGAAACCTCGCAAGGAGGAACCCACCCGGCGTAACACACGCTCGATCTCTCCGAGCGCCAGCGACGAGGAGGAATTCCGCAGCCCCTTGTCCGAAAGCATCCGAAGGGCTCGCCTTCCCCGAGGAATGGAAAAACCCCCGACTTGGGATGCGTACGACGGGACCACAGATCCCGACGATCACATTAGGAACCTGGAGGCCGTCATGGAGTATCACGTCGTCCACGGCTCCATCAAATGTCGGATCTTCCCGACCACGCTCCGGAAGGGGGCAATGACCTGGTACAGGAATCTCCCTCCTAACTCCATCAAGTCTTGGGCCGAGCTCAAGGAACTCTTTCTGAGTCACTTCACTGCTTCCCGCCGTCAACCGAAATCAGAGGCAAACCTCGAAGCTGTAGTCCAGGGACCAACGAGCCTCTCCGAGACTATCTCGACAGATTCAACAAGGAGGCCGTCCAAGTGGAGACGACCGATTACATGAAAAGGTATCTCCTCGAGCGAGGGCTCCTCCCCGGCAGCGAATTCAGGAAAGCGATAAAGATCAAAAAAATGCGATCTATGAATGCCATCTTGAAAAGGGCGCAGGCTTTCATCTCCTTCGAGGAAGGCGAAGCGGCCGCAGTCAAAGCATCAAGGGGAAATGGCGTTACTCGGAGCTCGAGCCAAGACCCGTCTGCCGCGCCCCGAGCAAACGAGAGAAGGAGGGACGACAGGTCCCGCGACACAAAGGAGCGCAGAGGGCCAGCAGGACGCTTCAACGACTATACCCCCCTGAAAGTTTCACGGGAGAAGATCCTGGCCGAGTGCATAAACGCCGAGTTCAGAAACTCCAACATCAGGCCCCCGAAGCCGAATCCCTCCCGGCCGGGGACCGACAAGTCCAAATACTGCAAGTATCACAAGAGCCACGGGCACCTGACGGACGAGTGCATACACCTGAAGGACGCCATCGAGACGCTGATTAAAGAGGGTCACCTTTCTAAGTACACAAGGAAAGGAGACCCTCCCAGAAGGAATGACCGTCGGAGCTCCGACGAGGGCAATTCGCCGAACGCCAGGCCGCTGCAGATCGCGTTATCCGTCACCCGACCAGAGGACTTCATACCCTCGGTCGGAGTGACGTCTGCCCTCAGCGTCTGGGAAGGGTTCCCAACAGCAATGCTGATATCCAACGGCGGAGACCCTGGCTCCCTCACAATCGGCTCAGTGAAAAGGAAGTTCGACGAGTTGATCAGCGCCACCACGGACCTGACCCCGATCCTAAGGAGGTTCAAAGGGAGGTCAGAACCGATCACCTTCTACCTGGAAGAGCTGCCCGGCGGCGCCCCGAACGCCACAATCCCACTGCTCGTACGAGCAAGGATGGCGAACTTCGACGTCCGTCGGGTCCAGGTCGACGAGGGAAGTTCGGTCGACATCATGTACTCCCACCTCTTTCAAACCTTACAGCTAGACGACTCACATCTCACTCCTTACGTGGGCTCCGACCTCCAAGGGTTCAACGGAACAACCACAAAGCCGTGGGGTTACGTCGAACTGCTCGTCTCCTTCGGGGAGGGGGAAGCTTCCAGGCAAGTCAAGACACGGTTCTTGGTGATAAACTGCAAGACCCTCTACAACTGCATCATCGGGCGCCCCACTCTGGCCGAGCTCACTGCCGTCCCCTCAACCGTTCACCTAAAGATGAAGTTCTATACGAAGAGGGGACGAGTAGTCACTGTCAATGCCGACATCGAAGCTGCTAGGAGGATATTCGACGCATCAGTAAAGGGACTGGAGCTGATCGCCCCACCCTCCAGCTCCAACAAAAAACCAAGGGCTGTAGATAAATCCCATCCTGAAGATTGGCAGACGACAACAGACGTCAGCTCAGTCGACCTCGACGCTCGGTTCACAGAAGAGGAGCTAAAGAACGGCGAGGAGCCACTGCCGAAGACAGCTCACCCTATCCGGCCCATTCCAGACGGGGATTTCGAGCTCATTCCTCTGGGTGACAACCCCGACAAGGCTGTGAAGATCGGCAAGAACATCCCGGATACACCGAGGAAACAGCTCATAGCTTGCCTGAGGAACAACGCCGACTTGTTCTCCTGGAGCGCAGCAGAGATGCCCGGACTCGACCCTGAGGTCGCCTGCCACACACTCTCCATCAATCCGACCGCAAAAGCAGTAGTTCAACGTAGGCGTCGGCAGTCTCCCGAGAAAGTGGAGGCTGCCGAGAAAGCTGTAAAAGACCTCCTAGAGGCAAATTTTATTTCCGAGGCCAAGTATTCAACTTGGCTCTCAAACGTTGTACTAGTCAAAAAATCTAATGGAAAATGGAGAATGTGTGTTGATTATACCGATGTTAACCGGGCATGCCCCAAAGATGCATACCCATTGCCTAATATTGATAGGCTGGTCGATAACTCGGCCGGCTATAAATTATTGTCGTTTATGGATGCTTATTCAGGATATAATCAAATCCCCATGGCGAGATGCGACAAGCAGTGCACGGCGTTCATGACCGAGTCGGGCAATTATTACTACAACGTAATGCCCTTCGGACTCAAGAACGCCGGAGCCACATACCAGCAGATGATGAACAAGGTTTTTTGAGGAGAGATCGGTGACACCCTCGAGGTATATATGGACGACATGATCGTCAAATCTCGAGAAGACACCGACCACACGGCACATCTTGAACGGGTGTTCGAGCAGGCCAGATCCTGCAAGATGCGTTTTAACCCAGAGAAGTGCACCTTCGGAGTACGGGCGGGCAAGTTTCTCGGATTCTACCTAACCGAGCGAGGAATAGAAGCCAACCCGGATAAATGCCAAGCGTTCTCGGAACTTCCTAACCCTAACAATAAAAAATCTATCCAAGTGCTAAACGGAATGCTCACAGCACTATCCCGCTTCGTCGCAAAATCCGCCCAGCATGCCCTCCCATTTTTTAAGTTGCTTCGGAAAGAAGCGACCTTCGAATGGTCCGAGGAGTGCGAACGGGCATTATCTCATCTCAAACAAGTACTTTCCAAACCGCCCGTCCTATCCCGACCAGATGGCAACGAGATCCTATATCTCTACCTGGCTGTCTCAAACGAGGCAGCCAGCGCGGCCTTAATCCGAGAAACGGAAGACGGACAGAAGCCCGTATACTTCACGAGCAAAGCCCTACAAGGGCCCGAGGTGCGATATCAGCAAATAGAGAAAGTCGCGTTGGCCCTAATAACGGCCGCCAGGAGGCTGAGATACTATTTCCTCGCTCACACCATTGTCGTCCGGACAGACCAACCCATCAAGCAGCTCCTCAGCCGACCAGACATGGCCGGGAGGATGCTAAGATGGTCCCTCGAGCTTTCCGAATTCGACATTCGGTACGAGGGTAGGAAGGCATTGAAAGCTCAAGCGCTCGCCGATTTCGTGGCCGAGATGACCTCGATTTCCAACTGCCGGACTCCCACCGAAAATAAGTGGACCATCTATGTAGATGGCGCTTCGAGCAACTCAGGAAGCGGAGCCGGAATTATCCTAGAAAACGACGAGGGGCTCGTCATCGAAGTATCCTTGGTCTTATCTTTCACCACGTCAAACAACCAGGCCGAATACGAGGCTCTCCTAGCAGGCCTACGCCTCGCCGAGGACGTGGGTGCCCGTGTGGTCATGATTTATACCGACTCCCAACTCGTCGCATCCCAAGTCAGCGGCGATTACCAAGCCAAAAATGACACACTAGCCGAGTACCTCATGCTCGTCAAAGAAAAAATGAAAAGATTCGCCAAAGCGGAGGTCGAGCATATTCCACGGGAACATAACTCACGCGCCGACATATTATCCAAACTCGTGAGCACGAGGAAAAAGGGTGGAAACAAGTCGGTAATCCAGGAAATCTTGCCCAAGCCGAGCATAGGCAAAAACGCCCAAATTCCACAAGTATTTGCTATCGGGGACGACCATTGCTGGATGACCCTGGTATACGACTTCCTCACGAAAGACAAACTTCCCGCCGACCCAAAGGAAGCTTCAGCTATTAAAAGGCGAGCCTGCTCGTACACCATCGTCGAAAATAAACTATACCGACGAGGCTTCTCCATTCCTCTCCTCAAATGTGTCGACACCTCTCAAGCGCTCGAAATACTCCAAGAGCTTCACGAAGGGATCAACGGTCAGCACCTCGGCGGCCGATCACTAGCACGAAAGGCCCTCAGGGCCGGTTACTACTGGCCGACCATGCAGTTGGACGCCAAGAAACATGTCCAGAAATGCGACAAGTGTCAACGCCACGCCGACATGCACCTGGCTCCCCCGAACGAGCTTAAATCCCTCTCCTCGCCCTGGCCCTTCTCCACCTGGGGAATGGACCTCCTCGGGCCTTTCCCGGTCGGGTCATACCAGAACAAATACCTAGTGGTTGCCGTGGATTACTTCACGAAATGGATAGAAGCCGAAGCGCTCGCCAAGATCACGTCTCAAAACGTGCTCCGTTTCTACAAACGAAACATACTCGCCCGGTTCGGGGTACCCCAGGCCATAATCACCGACAACGGCACCCAATTCACTGACAAAAAATTCCAAGAGTTTGTGGCCAAGCTCGGCACAAAACAACATTTCACTTTAGTTGAGCATCCACAGACGAACGGGCAAGCCGAGGCAGCCAACCGAGTCATCCTCCGAGGACTGAAGAGGAGACTCGGCGAAGCTAAAAAAGCCTGGGTCGAAGAACTACACAGTGTACTATGGGCATATAGGACGACGCCCCACTCGAGCACGGGCGAGACTCCATTCAGGCTAACTTACGGCACCGAGGCCGTGATCCCCGTAGAAATCCGCGAACCCTCTCGGCGGACAGAATTCCCCCTCGAGGAAGAGCTCAACGACGAAGCCATGAGGGAAGAACTCGACCTGGTCGAAGAGATCCGAGCAGCGTCTTCCCTCCGAGAAGCCAAATTAAAACAACAGATAGCTCTCCGCCACAACGCCAAAGTTATCAAGCGCGAATTCGAAATCGGCGCCCTAGTGCTCCGCAGAAACATGAAAGACTCGCGCGAGGGCAAACTAGCCCCCAATTGGGAAGGCCCATACCGAGTTTATGATAAAACCGAGAATGGCGCATATTACCTCGAGAATCTCCTCGGAGAAAAACTTGCTCGACCTTGGAACGCTGAAAAACTCAGACGCTACTATAGTTAGAACACGACCTAACACTTCCCGGATAGCCACGCCGAACACAGGCGGTAGCCGGGCACGGACCCGCGTCATTGGTACGAACGCGAGGCTCCACGACAGCAACGGTCGGATTTCTCAGACAAATGAAAAAACCAACTACACGGCGGATTCTACACCTAGGTCCCCCGCGGCAGTACCTGCACGGCAGAACCCCAGCTCGCGATGGGATCGTTCAAGCCGCGAGCACTTGGCCCCGACCGCGGTCTCGTGCCCGCTAATAGCGCACACCCGCTCTGCGCACCCCGGTCCGTACACCACACGCCCGGGCAATCAACCTTGGTCCGAGCAGAAGCAATAAATAATTACGAAAATTCCTAAGTACTGAAATATCTCCCAGGAACAAACATAACCTGGGTCCACGAACAAGCAACAAAGTAAAACACTCTAAATGAACAAGACGATAATCAAACATAAAAGGCATATTAATAAAAGCCGACCAGACTGGCCGGTGATGTCCAAATGTTACAGCAAAATGTCGGGCACGCAGGCCCCAAATATACCGGGCATAAGCCCCAAAAATCCTAAAGATCAAAAACGGCGCGCAGGCCAAGAAGACAAAGGCATGCAGGCCCCAAACAAACTCACTCGTCTTCGGGTGTCCCGGGCACCAGATGGCCGTCCACGATCCTGGTCGAAATTCCAATGTTGTCCGTCTTCAGACCCGGATTCAGAAGTTTCAACTGCTGGACGGCACACTTGAATCCCTCCTCGGCCATGTCGGCAAGCTCGATCTTCAAGTCGTCAATCTTCTCGACAAACTCGGCCCTCGACCTCAACGCCGCCACATCCGAAGATTCTTCGGTCGTCGGCTCCCAAGCCTGTTCAAGTTCAGCAACCTTCTTCTTCTCTTCCTCTACCTCCTCATTTTTCTGCTTCAAAAGATCCTCCATCTTTTTCTTTATCTTCTCCCGAAGAGATTTTTGTCGGGCAGCTTCCTCCTCAGCGGCCTTCTTGTCGTCCTCCGCCTTCTGCAGGACCTCAGCAGAAGCAGCACCCCCTTGGGCAAACATTTGAGCCATTCCGACAACCCTCATTACAGCAGCGCTGTCGCTGGCCAACTGCTTTAGCCGGGCCGGAGAAGACATCTCCTCAACTCGGCGAGTCTCACCCGGAGAGATGGATAGAGGAAACTTCTCGAAAAACTGACCCTCTTTGAAGCAGGGAGGGAGTACAAATCCGCGCTCAGCTCCCGTGACTGGTGGATCTTCTCGGGACATCTCCGACCGACGCTGCCTCTTCGGCGTCCCCCCTTTCGGGATCACCAAAGGAGAACCGGCAGAGCCGGAATGGTCACCTGAAGCCACCCCCCGATTCTTATTTTTTAACGCCCGGATCCTCCTTCCATCCTGGGCCGCCTTCAGGACCTTGTCCTCCTTCACTGGCATAGCATCTGAAATACAAAACAAACAGTTAGCGAAGAGCATTAACTGAAAAATCAAAATAAAGGATGAAACATCCACCTAACAACGCCTTGGTTTCCGCCGGCATCCTACACGCCAAGAGAGCCTTAGTGTTAATTGCCCGGACCTCAGTCTTCGGCACGCCCTCCTCGTCATAAATGGGCTCCCCCGTCCTCGTCACCCACTGGCTAAGACTAAAGCTGTCCACCCACTGACAGAGACGGAGATACGACGCCGTATCTTGCTCATCTAGATCCCCGTCATCCCGAGCATAGTACTTAGGGGGGAAGTTGAAGTGGCCTTTCCACCAAACAAAAGGGAACACACTGCAAAGCCTAGTCCTGACTCTCCCTTCCTCGTCCCTTTCCGGGATACCATTCTCGCCGCACACTGTCATCATCTTCGACAGCGAAGTGTACGCTGCCCGACTATGCAAGCGGATAATGTAATAACGGTCTTTGAAGTCCTTGACCGAGTCGACATACATTTTGAAAAGCTTCCGATCGGCGTTCCTAAAGGAAACCCAGCTAAAGCGCCCGTCCGCCATCTTCCGTTGGACCCGGAAGCAACGCCAGAACAAGTCGGTCGTAGCTCCGATGCCCAGGTAGTCGCAGACAATCTCGAAAGCCCGCATGAAAGCGAAGGCGTTCGGATGCAATTGGGACGGAGCCAACGCGAGACGGGCCAATAGCGAGATTTGGAAACTGGTGAAAGGCAAGCGAAACCCTAGCTCCCTAAAAACATACTCGTACATAGCAAAGCTATCCCCAGGGAAGTGGGAACAAATACGCTCCTCGGCCCTCGGGCAGATCACCTGGAAATTCAACTCATCACTGGCCCTCGATCTTCGACCTCACGAAAAGCACCGACCAGTGATTCAGTATATCGGGACACCTCGAAGTCATATTCAAAAAGCGGAGTTAAATGACTCTCCTCATCAGATCCCGAGAGCACCCCTTCCTCGTCGCCTTCTTCTATCCCGGTAACGTGCGAGCTCTCAACCTCCACTACCTCAACTTCAGAGCTGCTCGCGGTCGTGTTATACGAACCACCCCACGAGCTAGAACTAGAACTGGACCCCGAGCTGGACCCCGAGCCTGATTCACCTGCACGCAGAAGGAAATAGTGAATTCGATGATCATCAAATCCACCCTTCCACCGTGTTGCAAGTGAAAGGGTGAAACGGCGAGCAATAAAGCCACCGACCAAACCCCCTCGAAGAATTCGTTGATCCTCGGCCAAGGTCTTCGCCCGAGAAAAGACTAACTTAACGAATGAAACACGAATGCTCGGATCCAGCCCGGCAAGGCATGAGGAACCCTAGAATACATCGAGCATAATTATGAATAAGCCGGCCGACAACTCGACGTTGCCGGCCATTCTATGAATTTGACGAGCTAGGGCGTAAGGAGGCCAAATAGAATCAGTAAAAATGTAGCGTCTACGTTGACCTTCCCCGGGCATCGCATGAATAACTCGAAGAAATGGTCCGGTTCTTGCATCTGTTTGCCGATTTAGACGGCAAAAACAGTAGAGTCGATGCGTAGACCCCCAGTAAAGCAAAAAGAAAGACATTCAAAATCTTAAAGAAACGTCAAACGCACCTGATTGAGACATGATCTCGAGGAAGCTCAATTGCTGGACAAACGCTGGCAAAAGCTGGGTTTGAAGATTGACCTAGATGCCGAGCACACAACGGGGAGCAGAAAAGTTCCTAAATGGGATATTTTGCTCCTTTTTATAAGGGGTTTTGCCCGGAATACGAAACGTCACGTCGGCTGACACAGATTCCCTAGGCGCCGCCTCCTACCCCTAGGCAATCATTACCCTGCCACGTCAGCGATTGTCACCCACGCGCGACCTCTCGACCCCCTCCTCGGGATGATAACGCTCGAACAATCAACGGCGGACGAGGACCGCCACCGCGCCGAATACCCACGATAGAACTCGAAGCTCCTTCCTCGGAACTTCGACTTGGGGGGCTCCTGTTCTGGACTGAGCCAAGGCTTGGCCCAATCCACTTTCGGCCCATTCAGCCTTGGAGGCCCAATCCACCCTAAGCCGCTGATTAACGGCGCTTCATGCTCGTCCCCTTCATGCTCGGCCTCACGCTCTCCACGAGTTGACTGATGCTCGGCATAAGGGATTCCTACGAGCACCCTCCCCGCCGAGGACCTTGCCCCTCGCAAGGCTCCTTCACATCCGACCCTCCGAATATTACGGAGCCAACGTGGCCCCTAAAAGACCGCGTCTCCCCTAAACTTCGGAGCGGTTAACCAGGACAGAGGGCATTCACGCACCTCCGATATTTCCGCTCAGGAAACCTGGCAGTCTCCTAATTGGGCTTGGAAATCCAACCCAGTAGCGAGATCATGGCCCAGCGCTGGGGGCTATAAATACCCTCTCTCACTAGAGGGTCAGGTATTCAATTCACTTCTAACCTTAGCTTGTACTTGCTCTCCTTTGCTCCTCTACTCACTTTGGCATCGGAGTACCTTGCAGGTACACCCCCCTCCACTTCACGAAGACCATCATCCGAGCAGGCCTTGACGACTCTTCTGATCAGTTACGATCAATAAGTACAATAGAAAAATAGAGAAATGTCTTAACAATTTGTGTCTACTAGTTGAGTAAACATTATATATGTGTCACTTTTACAACTAAGAATCTACAACATCGTGATACCAAAATTTTCTATCTTGTAGGATATCCATTGCTAATAACAAGGATATATAATTTGTTTAACATGAATTGAATTCTATGGTAGAGTTCTTATTAATAAAACATGGTTTACTTAGCCACATTGTGTCACATGGTGGTATCTTCAACACCTATTTTTATATTATATGAGGGAAACTCTAATATTTGCACGTTTCTTTGCCCTTATGTGAAGTACATATTTAATCAACTAAGTAAAATTTAAATGTTAATCTAAAACAAACCAATGAAATGTATGATATATAAATAACACGTATAAACTAATCACGTTTTCATATATCAATGTAATTAAATAGTATATATGATAAAACCTATTTAAAATATGGACTTCAGTCCAAAAATTTGACCCATGTTCTCCCAACTTAGAATCCCACAAAAAGTTAATGAATTCATTGAAACACCCCTCAAACATACAATTGCACGCATCTTGACTATAAAATTATATTAATTACCAGTAAAATAAGCAATAAAAGGCAATTATATAAATTAACCATCATCGCCAATGACTATGTTTCCAAAATTATTTGTCATTGGAGAAGAATCTTTATGCATGTGTGGGATGTTTCCAAGAGCATGAAATTCAACTCAAGGCCTCCTTGCCATATCGGGATGATCGACAGGTAAATCATCAATCTAATGGCCTTAAATATGATTGATCTTGTTTAACTTTAACCAAAGCAATTCCTTCTTGGTCTTTTCTCCTCTTCCTACGCAGCATTGGCAACAAAACTTGTTGGCAATGTAGTAGTGCATCATTGGCAACAGAATATGTTGTTGGTAAAGTTGAAATGACTACTTTTGTTGAACTTGTTATGACAACTGCAACTTCAACTTCAATGCCTAAAAAAACTTGTACTTATGAATAGAAAAACAACCAATACTTCATGAGTCGGAAAAAGTTACATTGAAGTCAAACAGTATCAATTGTTATAATTATCTTTTAATTATTGTTCATAGTATGCATATACAAGTTATGACATGAAAACAAACAAGATGTAAAAAAACATCTACGACCACAATTATGGATAAGGCATTATAGTTTTTGATGTCTCTTCCATCACAATTGCAGCTACATTAACCATATTTAACTGCAATATTTAGGATTGCAAAAACTTGCAAATGAGCAATGTACTGCCTCTAAATTACAGATGACTCGATTATCAAATTTATAGGCAACTATAAGCCGAAACCAAAAGAAGAAAAAAGCTTGCAAAAATAAATATAATATAATTGTCAATTATTCAGATCAGGATCGTATTCAAAAGTCGTGTCTCAATCATTTACGATATTATTGGAAGATAAAAATATACAAGGAGACGTCTTTCCTAATTTACTACATCACATATTCACATATCAAAACCGAATTTTAAAAAAATCAAAGAAAGCAAGATTAGTTGGATAAGACTAACATATTAACATAAAAAGAATGGGAATGTACAATATAATAGAAAAAATATCAACATAAAAAAAGGAATGAGAAAAACTTTATATTAATTTTTTTTACTATATATACGATAACAAATATATTTGTATTTATTGGACCACAGTTACATACTAAATATACCAATGTGGAGTATCCAAAAATATTATTTGAAAAGTATCCATGTACATACTTTTTATTGTTTCTTTTTATAGATAATTACTACAATTTTATGGTCAAAGAAACATGCATTTGTCAGTTTGAATGGGTGTTTCGATGAATTCATCAATTTTTTTTATGGAATTCTAGGTTAGAAGAATATGAGTTAAATTTCTAAACCGAAGTCCATATTTTAAATAGGTTATATCATATATAGTGTTTAATTACATTGATATATGAAAATGTGATTAACATATATGTGTTGTGTGTGTGTGTGTATCATATCTTACATTGGTTTATTTTGAATTAACATTTAAATTTTACTTAGTCGATGAGATATGTACTTCACATGGGTGCAAGGAAACATGCATGTCTGAGATATAATATAAAATAGGTGTTTAAGATGCTACTATGTGACACAATGCAGTTAAGTAAACTATTTTTAATTAATAGCAACTCTACCATCAATTCAGAGCATGAATGAAGTTCAATTCATGTTAAAGAATTTATATTTGCAGGTCATTAGTAATGGATATCCTACAAGATAGGAAGCTTTGGTATCTCAATGTTGCAAAATTTTATTTGTAAAAGCAGTATATAAATAGTGTTTAATAGCTACCGGACACAAGTTGCTTAGATATTTCTCTAGTGTGCTTATCATAATTGTATTCTACAAAAAAACCAACTCAAAATCAAGGTGTTTGTCTCCTTGTGTTTTCTCATTTTTGTGTCCTTTGTGGATGATAATTGTCTTCCTTGGTGAATTATTTCACATAGTTAGTTAAAGAAACTTCAAATTTCAAAGAACCTCAATTATGGATCATAAGTGTATCTCCTTTTTAACATTGTTAGTAAACATAAAGCCTCAAATTTCAAAGCACCTTAATTATGGACCCAATTGAATGTGTATTTTTTTTATATTACTCATTACATCCAATTTTAAAAACAAAAATAATTTATTAATTAAATTATGAGTATTATTTTTTATTATTTTTTGAAACTTTAGTTAATATTTTTAACATCATTGTCATCATTGTTGTTGTCATATTTTTTTCATGTGTTTATTTAGGGTTGTTCAGTATATTCGTATTTCTTCAAAATCTTATAAAATTTTAAAACTATTAACATTGTCTCGGTAGGATAATATTATTTGAAAAATAACATAACAATAAAATATGATGTTTAAATATAATTATTAATTGAGTCGGAGATTTATTTGGATGATATTATCAAGGCAAACATATAGATGTAAAATTTAATGTCTAAACATGATTTGTCCAAATACAAAGACCAAACAAAGTTAAATTTTGGCGGTTTAAGCCATCACAAATCTCAAAAACAGTGATTATCAATCTAAACAGGGTTATTAATTGAGTCCGAGGTTTGTTTGGATAGTAATATCTGAACAAACATATAGGATGTGTTTAATTTTTACTATTTGAACGAGGCGAAAAAGTTAATTTTGGAAAATCATAGAGTTTAAGAGAAACACATAAGGTGTAGTGAGTGACCCTAACTAGTTTACGTGGGTTTAATTGAATTTGGATCCAACAAGTTTAGTATAATATAAAGAATTATTAAGGGAGGCTGTTTGAGAATGACTAGAGCATCCTCTGAAATTGGCATGGTTGCATCACTTTTGAGTTTTTATTTGGTTGGCAATATATAAGCACATTTAAACCAACTTAATTTTTTTGTGACTAACAATGTTAAAAATAAAGTTATCAAAACAATGTTAAAAAGGAGATACACTTACTACTCATAATTAAGATTCTCTAAAATTTGAGGTTTTTTTTTTTAACTTACTATATGAAATACTTCTTTAAAGAAGACAGTTATAATCCACAAAGGACACAAAAAGGGGAAAACACAAGGAGCAAACACCTTGATTTTAAGTTGATTTCTTGTAGGAAGACAACTATGATAAGCACACTAGAGAAATATCTTAACAACTTGTGTCCACTAGTTGAATAAACATTATTTATACGTTGCTTTCATAAATAAGAATCAACAACATTGAGATATCAAACTTTCCTTATAGGATATTCATTACTAATGACCTACTAATATAATTTGTTTTACAAGAATTGAACTTCATTCATGCTCTAAATTGGTTGGTAGAGTTGTTATTAATAAAACATAATTTACTTATCCACATTGTGTCACACACACTAACATCTCCAGCACCTAGTTTTATATTATATGGAGGAAACTCTCATACCTGCATGTTTCCTTGCATCCAAGTGAAGTACATATTTCTCCAGCTAAGTAAAATTTAAATGATAATCCAAAAAAAACCAATGTAATATATGATATATAAACGACACATATAAGTTAATCACATTTTCATATATCAATGTCACTAAACAATATATATGACATAACCTATATAAAATAGGGTTAAATATGTTTTTGATCTCCCTAAATATAGCGATTTTCAACTTTAGTCCCTCTAAATATTTTCTTCAAAGAATGGTCCTCTTAAAAATTTTAATTTTAACTTTTGGTCCCTCGTGGCAAAATCGTAGCTAAAACAGTATCTAATTCCGTCGCTAAATAAAAAACCATCGCTAAAACAGTCGCTAAAATCGTCACTGATTTGTAAAAACCGTCGCTAAATTGCAAAAGGGACCAAAAGTTAAAATTAAAATTTTTAGGAGGATCATTCTTTGAAGAAAATGTTTAGAGGGACTAAAGTTGAAAACCGCTATATTTAGTGGGACCAAAAACTTATTTAACCCTATAAAATATTGACTTCAGTTCATAAATTTGACCCATGTTCTCCTAACCTAGAATCCATAAAAAGTAGATGAATTCATCGAAACACCCCTCAAATTGACAAATGCACGCGTCTTGACCATAAACTGTACCAATTACCAATAAAAAGAAGCAACAAAAGGTAATTATATGAATTGACCATCATCGTCAATGGCCATGTTTCTAAAATTATTTGTCAGGAGAGAATAATCCTTATGCAGATATGGGATGTTTCCAAGAGTGTAAAATTCAACTTAGGGCCCCCTTAGCAACTTAGTACGATCAAGAGGTAAATCCTCAATCCAATCGCCATAAATATGGCTGATGTTATTTAATTTCAACCAAGTAATTCCTTCTTGGTCTTCTTCTCCTATTCTTTACCACAGGTTCATTTACTAGAAGTGTAGTAGGTGCATCATTGGCAACAGAACCTTTTGTTGGTAAAGTTGGAATGGTAACTTTTGTTGAATTTGTTATGGCAACTGCAACTTTAGCTTCAATGCCTCCACCAGAAATTTGTACCTCTGAATAGAAAAACAACCAATACTTCATAAGTCAAAAGAAGATAATGGAAACTAAGTTGTCTCAATTGTTATAATCATATTTTAATTTTTGTTCACAGTATACATGTACAAGTTATGACATGAAAACAAACAAGATATAATAAAACATCTACGTCCATAATTGTGGCTAAGACATTATGGTTTTTGATGGCTCCTTAATCACAATGGCAGCTACATTAACCATATTTAACTATAATATTTAGGATTGAAAAAACTTGCAAATGAGCAATGAGCTGCATCCAAATTATTGCTGAGTCGGACATCAAATTTATAGGCAACTTGAGCCGGAACCAAAAGGAGAAATAGGCTTGAAAAAATGAAGATAATATAACTGTCAATTATTCATATCAAAATTGCATGAAAAAGTCGTGTCTCAATAATTTATGATATTATTGAAAGACAAAAATATACAAGGAGGCGTCTTTCCTAATTTACTACATCACATATTCACGTATCAAAATTGAATCATAAAATAAATCTAAGAAAGCGTGATTAGTAGGATAAGAATAGAATATTAATGTAAAAAGAATGGGAATGTACAATATAATAAGAAAAATATCAACATAAGAAAAGGAACGAGAACAACTTTATTTAAAAATTATTAACTATATATACAACAACAAATATATTTTTAATTATTGGACCACAATTACATACTAAAAGTATACAAATGTACCAACGTGAGGTATCCAAAAATATTATTTGAAAAGTAAACCATGTACATACTTGTGTAACTATAATTAGCTAGTACAAGTACAACGTTATACGGGTACAAGGAGTTACATGATTAAGAAATGAATTTTGCATGTGATTCTTATATGAATATTTGACAATTGTATTATATTTATTTTTCCTATCTTGTTTCTCCTTTTGGTCTCTGTTGATAGTTGCCTATAAATTTGATGTTTGACTCATCAACAATTTGAAGGTAGTACATTGCTCATTTTTAATTTTTTGCAATCCTAAATATTATAGTTAAGTATGGTTAATGTAGTTGCAATTGTGATGGCGGAGACATCAAAAACCATAATGTCTTAGTCACAATCGTGACCATAGATATTTTTTAATATCTTGTTTGTTTTCGTGTCATAAGATGGACATGCATATTGTGAACAAAAATTAAAAGATGATTTTAACAATTTAGATTGTTTCGTTTCCATGTATCTTCTTTTGACTCATAAAGTATTGGTTGTTTTTCAATTCATAAGTACAAGTTCTTGTGGAGGCATTGAAGCTAAAGTTGCAGTTCCCATAGCAAATTCAACAAAAGTTGTCATTCTAACTTTACGAACAACATGTTCGGCTGCCAATGATGCACCTACTACATTATCAGCAAGTGTACCTGTGGCTAAGGAAAAGGATAAGAAGGCCAATAAGGAATTACTTTGGTCTAAATTAAACAAGATCAACCATATTTATGGCAATTGGATTGATGATTTACCTCATGATCATCCCGATTTGACAAGGCGGGCCTGATTTGAATTTCGTGCTCTTGGAAACATCCCACATCTGCATAAGGATTCTTCTCTCCTGACAAATAAATTTGGAAACATGGTAATTGGCGACGATGGTCAATTCATATATTTACCATTTATTGCATATTTTTATTGGTAATAAGTATAGTTTTATAGTCACATACGTGTGCATATGTCAGTTTGAGGGGTGTTTCGATGATTGCATCATATTTTGTGGGATTCTAAGTTAGGATATCATGAGTCAAATTTCTAAAATGAAGTCTAAATTTTAAATAGGTTATATCATATACTATTTATTTACATTGATTTATGAAAATGTGATTAGCTTATATGTGTCATTTATATATCATATCTTACATTTGTTTGTTTTGGATTAATATTTAAATTTTACATAGCTGATGAGATATGTACATCAAATGGATGCAAGGAAATATGCAGGTATAAGAGTTCCCCCCATATAATTTTAAAACAGGTGTTGGAGATGATACCACGTGACACAATGTGATTAAGTATACTGTTTTTTTATTAATAACAACTTAACCATCAATTCAGAGCGTGGATATAGTTCAATTCGTGTTAAACAAATTATATATGTAGGTCATTAGTAATGGATATCCTACAAGATAGGAAACTTTGGTGTCTCGATATTGCAAATTCTTATTTGTGAAAGCAATGTATAGATAGTATTTACTCAAGTAGTGGACACAAGTTGTTAAGATATTTCTCTAGTTTGCTTATGAGAATTGTTTTCCTACAAGAAACCAACTCAAAATCAAGGTGTTTCCCGCCTTGTGTTCCCCCCTTTTTGTGTCATTTATGGATCATAATTGTCTTTCTTGGAAAAGTATTTCACACATTTCTTCACATAGTTAAAAAAAAGCCTCAAATTTTGAAGAACCTAAATTATAGGTCCTAAGTGCATTTCCTTTTTAACATTGTTAGTCCCAAAAAAATGTTAAATTTCAAAGCACCTTAATTATGGACCTTACTCTGTGTGTGTATATATATATATATATATATATATATATATATATATATATATATATATATATATATATATATATATATATATATATATATATATATATATATATATAGAGAGAGGAGGATTATATTGACTCTAAGAGTAAGTTATAATAACTTACTCCACATCTTGACCATTAATTATTTTCAATCTAATGGTTAAAAATAATAAGTCATTAAATGTGGAGAGAGAAAAATATTCCTTATTATTTTTAACCATTAGATTGAAAATAATTAATGGTCAAATCTCATGTTAAAAACAACAATAACTTTCTAATTTAATTATGTGTACTATTTTTTTTTAAACTTTAATTAATATTTTTTACATCACTATCATCATTGTTGTTGTCATATTTTTTTCATATCTTTGTTTAGGGTTGTTCAATATATTCGTATTTCTTCATAATCTTATAAATTTTTAAAACTATTAATATTGTCTCATTAGGATAATATTATCCGGAAAAATATATTAATATAAAATATGATATTTAAAAATGATTATTAATTGAGTCAGAGATTTGTTTGGATAATATTATCAAAAAAACATATAGATGCAAAATATGATGTCTAAACATGATTTGTACAAATACAAAGCCTAAAAAAGATAAATTTTGGCGAGTTAAGCCGTCACAAATCTAAAAAATGGTGCTTCTCAATCTAAAAACAGTTATTAATTGAGTCAAATATTTGTTTGGATAGTACTATTCAAACAAACGTACAAGATGTGTTCAAAATTTACTAATTGAATATGGAAAAAGAGATAATTTTGGAAATTCATAGAGTTTAGGAGAAACACATAAGGTGTAATGAGCAACCCTAATTTGTTTATGTGGGTTTAATTGGATTTGGATCCAACAAGTTTAGTCTAATATAAGTAATATGTTAATGTAGACTATTAAGAATGACTGGAACATACTCTAAAATTGGCACGGTTGCCTCACATTCAAATTTTTATTTGGTTCACAATGTATAACTGCATCTAACCAACTTAATTTTTTATGTGGGGATGAATGACGCATTCTAACCAACTTTAAGAAGAGTAAATAGGTTGGTATTTCCTCAACTTTCTCATGTGGTAGAAATGGGGACATAATTATCCTCAACTTCCTCAATTCATATGATGGAATAGAATAAAGAGTTATGTCCCCCCAACTATTTTGAGATTTATATAAGATATAATTTGAAGAAGTTTCCACATAAAGTTTTGGATGATCAGTTAATGCTTTCTTATAACAAAGTGAAATATAGATCTTAGACTACTTGAAAATCTTTTGACACAAATTTT
The DNA here is from genome assembly GCF_029867415.1 of Vicia villosa. Classification (NCBI taxonomy): domain Eukaryota; kingdom Viridiplantae; phylum Streptophyta; class Magnoliopsida; order Fabales; family Fabaceae; genus Vicia; species Vicia villosa. Next base: position 198,128 of record NW_026705993.1, on the reverse strand, counting down.
CAAATCAAATGCTAACATGGGCGATTTTAAGGCCCGACCAGGCTGGGCACATGCCTAGGCTTTGACCTAAATTTTTTTTTTGATCTAAGCTTAAAAAAAAGAAAGGGAAAATAATAGGTAAAAAAGGAAAAAAAAAATAACATAAAGGTCAAGAAATGGGAAGAACGGAGCAAAATAAACACCACTATGATGAAGCAAGACCGCAACTCCGGAACCTGAATCTGCGATTTATTTCTTTGATGTTCTAGAGTTTTGCCTTCTTTTTTATGGTAAACTACTTTTACGATTTTGTTTTCATAGTTTCGAGTTAATTTTTCAACACAATTTCGAGTCAGTTTTGGTTTTACGATTTTGGTATTGATTCTAAATACTAGTATACAACATTATGAAGCTAAGTGGATTTATGTTTACCTGTTAGAAAGCAGAAAAATACAGCTTTTAATCTTGCCCACAAGGTGTTCGATTGAATGCTTTAGCCAATTTCTCTCCTCTTTTTGCTTCAATTCTTTCATTTCATGATGTTGAATTGTTGTTGTTGATGATTACTGTTGATGCAGGTTGTGGTTTATGAATCGGTGTCAAACTGTTGTCGTTATCACCATTTTGTAACTTGCACACTAAGTGTTCGGTAAATTTCCTCAACCAAGTTTCTTTTCCTTTTTCGCTTCTGTTTCTTACGAATCATGTTTACGCACCTTGTAAACTTGTCCAAATCCCCCTTCACCAATCTTGTTTTCATGTGAAAAGTTGTTTGTTAGTGTTTTAATTACTGCCATTTCAAATTGTAAACCCTCTAAAGTGGTACTTTCTTTCATGACCAACTAGACAAATATATTTGAATTGTTGAACGAATTAGAGAATCTTAATGGAAGTTATTTAACATATGAATTAATTGACATTTTTTCTAGCTTTAACAAAATTTCAATCATAATACTTACAATTTTTTTTAGAATTAAGGTTTTATAACTATTCTTTCTTGCTCTTTTCCATAGCAAATAGTGGGAAAAATTAACAGTATTGTTGAAAGAATAGTCGAGACAACAACTATGATCATTCACAACGTTCTATTTTATTTTCTGCATAAATGATGAACATGTGTTTCACACATACCAAAAAAAATTGTTAATAAATGACACTCATAAAAATTCCTTACTACACCAGTCATAAAAATTTGTTTCATGAAAGAATTGAACTTAAGTACAATCCTAACTATTAACCACTTGAATTCTATTAAATGTTTACTATTGAGTTAAGTCATGCAAGAAATATTAATTGAATTAAACTTCACCTTTAGTTGTTACAGGAGGATTAACATGCCCTAACTCCCCCAGTTCATTAACATTCTTGTAGAATTGGGAGAATCCAAACATCATATAGCGGCTTGGATATAAAATTTCCCCTATGGACTTGCAAAACTGTTCCAAGGAATTTCGTGTTGGAAAATGTTTTGCAATTAAGAGCCACAATCCCCATCAGACAGATATGGTGTACATTGACCAAGAGTGTGAATGGTTCGACGATCATTCAATTTTACCGATATTGTTTCATAATTCTTTACAGTACTATCTTCTTCTGCCAATTTGGCACTTCAGATAAAATATCTGCTAGTTTCCAATTAAGTATTGCAACAGGTTGAGGTGAGAAGTGTTGACCATATTGAATTGGTGAAATTTGGGCGCGGTTGTATCAATATCTGAATTGAGAGAGTGATAGGAATAACGGGGTAGACATTTATCGTGTAACAACCTTCTAAACCCCCGCGGAATACAAAATAATTTTCAGAGTAAAACATGTAAAAAGGATGCTACAACTCCTTAATAACAATTTTAAAAACCATCGTCATGCTTTTCCGAGGAACATAAATCAACATTATTCACCAAAAACATGTTTAAGCAAACGGAATAGAATTTCATAAAATTGAATAATGTTAAACATCAGTTACCAACACCAAAGAGTCGTTGACTCATAATCCAACCAAAATCATCCAAATAACTAAATTAAGAGTTCATTAAATAACTCTAAAATAAAAGAAACGTTCCCCAGTGTTACAAGACCAGAGCATGACACTCAACTCAACCAAAACTAAATGGATTAGCTTTACTAGCTATCCTCACCAAGCACAAAAGTTGTTACTCCTTAATTTGAAAATGGTCAACAGTAAGAGTAAGACATATTTACAATTAACATATATTATAAGTTCATAAACAACAAAAAATCATAAATAAAGTGTTCACCCTATTGCGACATATTTTAGATTTTAGAATTATTCACCCAATAGTTCACAAATACAATCAAACACAATCACTTCACCACATCATAACACTGGAATTCCTCCACTCATGTTATAATGAACATACATACTAATGCAATGAGACACTATGCATGTGGTATCAAAATCATGGGATTAACCCATCTCAGCGATCCAAACACCACCGGGATACGGCCACCGCCAACTCACTAATTCCACACAATAGGAATTAGCTTCTACTGATCCAAACACCACCGAGATACAACCACAATTATGATTATGAATGTATACACCACAACTAGCATACTAATCATCAACACCAATTAAGATAAACAATATAATCACAAAATAACTCACTGAAACAACTCCGAGTATAATGTATTCATGCTTTAGAATAATCAACAATCACATCATACATAATTCACATCAAACACCACATCAACATTACAATTATGTTGTCACAATATCACCATATTGTCGCATTCATCAATTATGCACACAATATACAAACGCGTCATAAATGGATTAATCGAGATTTTCAAAATAAAATCGTACCACTGCCCGTTAAACCATTTTATTAGATAGAATACTCAATTACCTTTCCAATGCTCAAAACGACGACTAAAACAAACTTGCGGTTTGCAAGATACGAATTTTAAAAAAAGAAAAAAAAAACATTTTTACTCAGTGGGAACCGGTTCCCCAATTTGGGAACCCGGGTTCCCTATTTCAAAATCCAATTTCTATGTTCCAGCGAGTTTGGGAAACCGGTTCCCCAATTTGGGAACCCGGTTCCCGCTGAACCAGAACCCAAAAATCCTCTTTTTGACAGCACTTTAGCTTATCCAATTCAACCCAAAATGCACCAAAACGTTTACAACATCAAAACAGTGCCAAATTCAATACTCTAACACATTTTTATCATACTTTGGGGTTATCTAACATCAAGTATAACCTATAATCACTTAATTTCATCAAAATCATCCAATTTACCCTATAGAATCCAAAACCCCAAAATCTCTAATACATACAATTGGGATAAACAACACACCTAATCCATTCTATCATTCATAAATTGATAATATAGGCTAAAAGGAATTAGTCTCTCCTTACCTTAGCCAAAAATCTTGAGAGCTCCTCTTCCTCTACTTTTCACGTATGCTGAGTTCTTCTCCTTCTTCCTCTTTGTTTTCTATTTTCTTTTCTTTCCAAAATCCCTTATTATATGAAAAATAAAATTAACTTAGTAAAGGCCCACTTGTTTACACATCCTCTTTACCAACTATCACACTAGGCCCAATTATTTTATTTTTCATAATATTCTAATAAATCACCAAAAACTCCAAATAACCCAATTAAGAATTTAAATTCCAATTAAATTAAATAATGGAAATTATGGGGTGTTACATATCGTACCAAATTACAGCTTCTTTGTGGTCTTTAAACTTTTGCCCAGGCTTTATAATTTTGCTGGCTTCGCCACTGAATGTTAAGGCTCATTTGATTGGACTAGAATGGTGGGAACATATTTAACCAAGCACCCAATTAAATATTTTTAATCACATGGTATTTATTTACATAGATCTTCTTTGATGTAGATAACTATGTTAAACACTTCAAACAATGTTATATGACCAATCATTGATAAAGATATTATTTGGATCAAAATTTATTGACTTGTACCAAAATTTGAGGATTATTCGCAAGCACGAAAAAAATTGTATGTTTTTAAAGGACCCATTCCTAAAGAGGAACCACCTGGTAATTATACCAAGTCTCAAAATGATGCTTATAATAAGCATCTTGATGTCATTGTCAAACTTTTCTGCGTCATGTTGGATACTATGAAATCTAAGCTTTATAAGATACATGAGAAAGTGAAGATGTACGATATGATTGAACACCTCATAAGACTTTATCAAGAGCAAGTTAGGCATGAGGGGTTTGAAGTTTAGATAACCCTTTTCCAGTACTTCATAACATTTAATTATGATTAAAAATATATATGGATATGTGTATCTAATGAAACACAAATATGAATCTTTTGAAAAGTTCAAAGAATTCAAACATAAAGTAAATAAAAACTAATTAGGTAAGAATATTAAGACATTTTGATCAGATTGAGGTTATGAATATTTAAGTATAGAATTTGATGACCATCTCATAAAGTGTGGGATCCTCTCCCAACTCACCCCTTCTAGAACATTATCGTGAACTGGTGTTTATGAAATGAGGAGACAAACCTCGTCAGACATGATCCAGTTGATGATGAGTCATGCAGATCTTCCCAAAAAATTTTTTTGACATTTTCTAATAACTGCATCTTTCACTCTTAGATGTGTTCCATCCAAAATAGTAAAAAAACATCATATGCGATATGTATTACATGAAGATTTAAGGTTGTGAATTGTATATGAAATGACAGATTTCTACCAAACTTTATCTAAAATTAGGTAAATGTTTCTTGTCGAACCAAAGATCCCTTAGTCGTTGGACGACATGCTCTACCACTAAATCAGTGTAGCTTCCACATTTTAGTTTATTATTAAATGTTTTTAAATAATATATATAAATTTGATTTTAGGGAGTGTGGATTTTTTTTTACATTAATTCACTAAAAAAATAAGATTTATATTAATACTAATATTAATATATCAAAATATGGGTTATATATATATATATATATATATATATATATATATATATATATATATATATATATATATATATATATATATATATATATATATATATATATTATGTTAACTATATATTAAATGTTTTTAAATAATATATAAATTTAATTTTAGGGATTGTGATTTTTTTTGGACATTCACTCAAAAAAAAAAGAATTATATTAATATTATTAATAATATTAATATATTAAAATGTACAAAATATGGGTTTTATATTATATATATTATGTTAACTACTAAATATGTTTGGATGATATAAAAAATCATATCTAAATCATAAATAATTCACATTGCTTGAGTTCAAACACGTTTCATTAGTATTTGAATATATTTGGATGTGTTTTATAAATTATTTAAACATATGAATTTTATTTTGGATGTTATTAAAAATTAATTTTAACTTGTATAAAATGTTTTTAAAAATTATTTGAATGTGATTTTAATGAGTGTGAACTTTATTTAAAAATTTATTATCAAAATGTTTTAAGTATTGATAATAATTTAAAAAAAAAAACATATTGATATAAATGTTATTTATAAATTAAAACATGAAAAATACATTGGTTTACTGTTAGAGAAGCTTGTCTAAGAGGCACTAGGTTTAACTCTTGTTAATTGTAAAGTTTTGATTTTTTTTTTTCAGCTTTCTTTGATTACTAAATTAATTTAAATTTTACAAAGAGATTTGTTTTCTTAAAAATTAATTTAAACTCTAAATTTTATGAAGGTGTAAAATAGATCTTCATTCTTATTCTAAAGACTTTTATTACTATAGAAAAAGATACTAATAAAGAAATGTCCATATTAATACAACATGTTCATCGAAATTTAAGGTGAGAAGTCACTCTAAACATTTAAAAGAAATATTCGAGAGTCCACTTATACAAAATACTATGACAATGGTACTTTGATTTTTTTTCAAATTTTTTGTTTAAAATTTATGATTACCCCATGATTACTAAGGGGTGTTCGCGGACCGCTTTGGTTTTGAGAAAATTCGATATCTAAACCGATTAAATTTAAATAGTTTGGTTTGGTTTGGATTGAATTTACAAAATTTTGCAATAAAGTCCAAATCAAACCGAACCGAGAAACAACAGATTAGTTTGGGTTAGATTAATCGGATAGATAAAAATGAAAAAATATTTTAAAAAAATACCTTATTTATAGAAATTAATTTTTTATAATAATATAAAAAATTAATATTAATAGTGTTCAATTGTAAATATTAGACTAGCAATTTTTTCTTAACAAATTCAAAAATATCTAACACAGAAACTTTTGAATTTATAATTAGTCACTTAATTCATAATTCTATGTTTAATCCGATGCTCGAACCAACTGTCATTAGATTTTATTGATTTGATTTGGTTTTTGTTCAAACTGAAAAAATGTTCAATCCAAACATTGTGGTTTAGATTGAATTGTGATTTGGTTCGGATTTATAAAAACCAATAAACACCACTAATTACCAGAAAAATATATAGAAGTCAATTATGACACGTGTATATAATTTAGTTGAGATGTTCTTTACAAGATAAATTAAATTTATTTTGAATGAAAGTGAGAGTGACACTTTTAAACTTACCAATTATATTGATTTAATGTAATTTTTTATAATCAACTTTTCTATTGAACTCAATGCTTTTTTCTCCGGGTCCCGACGGGTTCAACCCGGCATTCTATCAGCACTTTTGGTATTTGTGTGGTGATGATATCTTTCATGCAGCGACTACATGGTTGGCAAGGGGTTTCTTCCCACCTGAACTTAATGAGACTAACATATGCCTTATACCGAAATGTGCAAATCCTAAGGATATGAAGGATCTCAGGCCCATCTCTCTTTGTAATGTTGTGTATAAGTTAATTTCCAAATTACTTGCAAATCGGTTGAAGGTGGTTTTAGATAAGTGTGTTTCGGAGGAGCAGTCTGCGTTCATTGAAGGGAGGTCCATTCTTGACAACGCTATGGTTGCTACAGAAATTATTCATGCGTTGAAAAGAAAGACGAGGGGAAGAATGGCTAACCTGGCACTAAAGATTGATATTAGCAAAGCTTACGATAGAGTCGACTGGGGTTTTCTGCGAGAAATTATGGTGCGCATGGGGTTTGATGAGAGGTGGATTCACTGGTTATTGATGTGTGTAACGTCAGTGCATTATTCGGTGCTCGTTAATTCGGATAGAGTCGGACCCATTTTTCCTGGAAGGGGATTGAGACAAGGCGACCCTTTATCACCTTATCTGTTTATTCTTGTCTCCGAAGGCCTTTCTGCTCTCATGAAAAGAGCCGTTTCGCGCGGAGATCTCCACGGAGCCCAGATATGCAGGGGGGCACCTAGTGTGTCTCACTTGCTTTTTGCTGACGATTGTTTTCTATTTTGCAGGGCAAGTATTATGGAGGTATCTCACCTTATGGAGGTTCTCAAAATTTACGCGGAGGCGACGGGGCAAGTGATTAATCTCTCTAAATCTGAAGTCTTTTTCAGCCGTAACCTGAGCAGGCCAGCTCAAGATGATTTAGCCAAAATGATGGGGGTGCGAAGTGTTATAGGAACAGGGACATATTTGGGTCTACCGTCAATGATTGGTAGAAGTAAGAAGGCGGTTTTCTCTTTTATTAAGGACCGAATATGGAGAAGAATCAATTCTTGGAGTGGTAGGTCTTTATCTAAAGCGGGAAAGGAGGTTATGATTAAATCAGTGCTTCAGTCGATTCCAGCTTATATTATGAGTATCTACTTAATTCCAGATGGTGTGGTGAATGATATTGAAAAGATGCTCAATTCATTTTGGTGGGGGGGAGGTCGTAATAACAAAGGTATAAGGTGGTTGGCTTGGGAGAGAATGACTATGATGAAGAAAGAAGGAGGTTTGGGGTTTCGGGATTTCAAAGCTTTCAATTTGGCTATGGTGGCAAAACAAGGCTGGATTTTTTTGACGAAGCCCAATTCTCTGGTATCTAGACTCTTCAAAGCAAGGTATTTTCCTCACTCATCTTACCTAGATTCAAAGGTTGGCAACAACCCGAGCTTTGTTTGGCGTAGTTTGTGGAAAGCTAGGGAGGTGTTAAAGGTGGGCAGCAGGTGGAGTATAGGGGATGGTAATAGTATAAAGGTTATGCATGATCCTTGGCTTAGAGAGAAAGGAAGTCGGTGGGTTAGAGGGCCACAAAACCAAGAAGTGTATGAACTCTATGTTAAGGATCTTCTTCTACCTAACGTAAAGCAATGGGATGTGGGGATGGTGAATAATCTTTTTGATCATGAGGGGGCTGAATCTATTCTTAAAGTACCTTTGGTGGAGGAGGTTACGGAGGATAGGTTGGTTTGGCAAGAGGAGCAGAATGGTGAATACAGTGTGAAATCGGGTTATAGAATTTGGAGGGAGAAACAAAGTATTTCTCGGTATCTTGGGGTGGAGGGTAATTGGAAGAACTTGTGGAGCATATCTGCTCCTTCTAGAGCGAAACATCTTTTATGGCGTATTTGTAGAGGTTGCCTTCCTACTCGTACAAAACTGCAACAACACCATGTATCTTGTCCTTCTCTTTGTCCTTGGTGTGAAGTAGAGGACGAGGATGAGTGGCATATCTTTTTTGGTTGTAGTTCTACGGTTCAAAGTTGGCGGGCAGCAGGTTTGTCTTCTTTAATTGACACCCGTTTACATTCTTTTCATGATGTTAAGTCAATTATTTTTGACGTCTGTTGTCGTGAGGACCGTAGGGATGCGGGTAGATTTGCTGTCTTACTGGAGGCTCTTTGGAGAAGCCGAAATAATGTGGTGTGGCAAGATACTCGTGAAGATGCAATAAGAATTGGGTTACAAGCCTATCATGTTTGGTATGATTGGTTTCAAGCCAAAGAGGAGTTGGTGTGTGAAAATCATAATAATTCGGTAGTTTGGAATCCACCTATGGTTAATCGGGTGAAATGCAATGTTGATGCAGGTTTTAATCATGCTCTTGGATCTACTAATAGAGGTTGGTGCTTCAGGGATCATTTGGGAAGATTCATCAGTGCAGGTGCATCATGGGATGTGGGTTTCTTATCCGTCTTTGAAGCTGAAGCTATTGCGTTAAAGGAAGCCATCCAACATGCTATCTCTTCCCAAATTTCTCATGTGACCTTTGAAAGTGATTGTCAAGTAATTGTTAATGCTATCCATACTAAGCATGTCGGTTCCTCGGAATTTAGTTTTATCATTAAATTTATTCGTAATTTGTTATGTTCTTTTCCGAACTTTGAGGTTAAGTTCATTAAGCGCCAAGCGAATTCGGTTGCCCATACGTTAGCTAAGGCGGCCAATTCTTGGACTAGGCGTAGGATCTTTAATATGATACCTCCTTGTATTGAACAATGTTTGATAAATGAAAGGTGTTGAGTTTGTTTCTGTCAAAAAAAAAAATAAATAAAAAAGCCATGTGAGTTGTGACGTCACTGTGAGGAGATGATGACGTTGGAAGAGAAAATAAACTACAGTAGCACATTAGTACGCATGAAAAGATATCGGCTTATACGGATACAAAACATTGAATTGGATCCACATATCATAAAATTATTATTTCGCATTTGAAAATACTACTTTAACATTTACCAATTTTGCTTACTTTATCTTTGAAACTAATTTCTCATTTAACTTTTAAAATGACTGGGATTTTATTTAAGATTGTAGAATTTATAAAAGAAACAGATATTTATTTTAGTTTTTAAATAGGTAAGGTGTTCTTAGTATAATATTTTAATATATTAAAGTTATACAAATATATTTAGTTTTTTAAAATAGTTGAAGTATTTTATATTTAAATATTATTTAATTATTATATTTCAATGATTATTATATAAATATATTTATTTATATTAATTATATTAGTTATTTATCAAAAATATTCATCAATTAAACGATAAAATAACATTAAAAAATTAATTAAATTTTTATATAAAAATTAATTAATTAATATGTTTTATAAAAACTCAAATAGAGTAAATGTTAAAATGATCAATTTTAAAATAATAGAAGTTTTAATGAAGCGTTATATAGACTATGATTTTCAATATGCCCACCTGATTTTATGAAAGTGTATTTTAGACATGCATTTTAGGGTGCATTTAACTATTTTTTTTAGTTAAAGCTTGTTAAAACACACCTTCATAAAAATAAGTGGATGTATTTTAGTAAATTCTGTGAGGTTTGCTAAAGTACACCCATTTATTTTTATGGATGTGTGTTTTAATAAAATTCACCTTAAGGTGCATTTAACCATTTTTTAGTCAATGCTTGCTAAAATAGACCTTCATAAAAATAAGTGGGTTTACATTAGAAAATCTTATATATATATATATATATATATATATATATATATATATATATATATATATATATATATATATATATATATATATATATATATATATATATATATATATATATATATATATATATATAAAATTTAATATTTTTAAAATATATGATTTATGTTTGATTTTTATATATTTTTGTTTTTATTAATTAATAATTATTATATAAGAGTATTATATGATTTTAAAGAATGATAAATAAATAAACTATACAAGGTAAATTATTTTAGGTAATATAGATTGAATTGTTTTCTTTTATTAACGCATGTGCTGCAATGTTGTTGTTGGGTGATAATATATCCTAGGTAATATGAATTTCATTCTTAACGCAAACTTTTTTAATTTTAATAATATAATATTTGAATTATATATAAATAATTCATTATTTATGAGAGGTTGTAGATTTTTTTACACAACAAATACTATAGTGGCAGCAAACACATAAATTTTTTTTCTCTCTATCTTGTCAATTGATTTAGCATTTATGTCTATGTCTAGTCACGTATAAAAATTTTGTGTTAAAAAACCTATAGTATAGTTGCAGCAACTTTTATATTCAAAGCAAATATAACATTGTGGTGTAAACTATAAAAAGTCAAGGGGTGCAAGAATTAAAATAACAGGATTATTAGTGAAATTTTTTAAAATTCAGGGGTGCATTTGCATCCCCTCAAGTGTACGAAGGTCCGCTTGTGTATTATCTCATCTCTTCACATGAATAGAATTCAAGAAGGCATTAGAAATACGAATTGATGAAGATTTATAAGTCAACAAGTGTTAATCACATGTTTCTACACTTTTCAGATTTTTTTTTGGAACAACAAAAATTATAAGCATTACTATTTAGGCCTAAGAGATGCCATTCAGTAGTAGAAGTACAACAAGGGATATCAATTATATATCTTTCATACACTAATAAAACTTGCATACACTGATATAAAGATTGCAGCCAATACATACTTAATCCACACACCAAACTCTATTCCACACCCCTGAAATTAACAAAAACATCAGCTGCAATTACTGAACTAGCCAAACTATAAATTCCAAAAGGCTTGCAGCTCCACCAGACTGAAACCATAAACTGATGCCGATCAAAATTGCTGCCAAAATGGAAATCCCATAACTCGAAGCAATTGACCCTGCTAAATGCAACACAAGTTGATTGAAACCAGGCCAAAAAGAGCACCACAATTGGAAACGACACATACACTTTTCATATTAGTACATGTACTCATCGAAGCACATCAATGATAACTAATAATGAATGTCAATAAAATCGTTGTCAAATTCTCTTGTCAATTATGGATAATTGTTCCTCTTGTGCTATTCTTCATATATAACAACTCTAACCTTTCTTACACGAAAGTTCATCAGAGGCAATTTAATGTGATTGCTTACGATTGATATGACCTTTTGATGTTGATAAGAAATCAAGCTTGATTGTTCTAAATTCCGGATCATGGTACCCCCATCATCTATAATCGTGTTCTCAATAAAAAGGTAGTCTAAAATGCAGCTGCTATTTTGTCTGCCACTCAAATTCTATAAATAGACCTAACCACTTCTTATTTTCATCATTTCTTCACTTCATCTTATAGATTCCGTAGCAAGTTTTATGGCATCATTTGTTAACCAAGCAACTCCAAACACAAAAGGAGAAAGGGGGTGAATTATGTTGGTAAATAATTGAGACCAATTTATAAAATAATTGTTCTTTAGAAACATTTTATTTAATTCAACTAACACCCCGAGATGTTGCAACAAAAATAAATAAAGAAATTGAAGCTAAAGAGAGATACACAACAAAATTAACATAAACAACATAAATTAAATAGATAAGAGATAGAGTGTGCACGAGAGATTTATATAAAGTTCATCCTAACCACTTGGTCTACTCTCATCCCTAAGAGTTTTCTCTTGAGAGTTTCACTAAAAACACACTTAAGCTTTTAACAGGATTAACCCATAAGCCTTTAACAATAAACATATAGAGCTTTTACATACCAACATGCATAATGTTTACACAAGCTTAGCTTAGAAACCTTCAAACATAAAATTTACACAAGTCAAGCTCAAGAACCTACAACCAGAGCTTTTACACATGTCAAGCTCAAGAACCTATAACCAGAGCTTTTACACATGTCAAGCTCAAGAACCTACAATCAGAGCTTTTATACAAGTCAAGCTCAATAACCTACAACAAATATTTTATTAAATTTAGCTTGCAAGCTTTTAAGTCCTTTAAGAAATAATTTCACAAGAGGATCAAACTCATGGATACAACAAATTAAAGCACATCACAGATTCCAAAAAAAAATCTCACAAGGGATTGTATGCCTTTTAGCACTATAGAAATTCTCGTGAAAAATCAAATTCAAAATCAAAGAGAGTAGAACCAAGATAGAAGGATTTCTATTCAGAAATACGATGTTAAATGAAATGAGTAGAAGCCTCATTTATGTAGGAAAAGTTTTAGATCAAAAAAGGAAATGATCCATGAACCAATTAATTGAATTAATCGACTAATCCTAATTGGTAATCAATTAAAAGGAAACTCTAAAATGACTACATAGTTTAATCGATTAAAACCTTTTTAATTGATTAAGAGGTCATTTACCTTAATCTAATTGATTGGACCAAGCATTTAGTTAATTAGGCCATATAAAAACTTTCTCAATTGATTATAAATACATCTTAATCAACTCTATACAAGCTTTGGTAGTTTTCAAGAAGTTTTATGAAATAAGAAAAAGGTTTTAAAGTGTGTGTGTGATTGCCTAAGTACTTCAAGACTCACTCTTGACATTTTAAAATTTAATTGACCACTCTAATATGATTAATATATGGTCAAGTGAGCTTTCACACTTTCTCCCTTTCAGACTTCAAGATCCTTTGATTGATTCAACTACTTGATTAACACTTCAATTGATGAGGCTGGAGACATCTTCTTGATCAAGTGCCATCATTTGAAATTCAGAAAGCTTTACTTGAAATTTGAAATCAAATACCTATGTTACAAATAACTATCAACATTCAAAATCCATTTTACTTATGGAGTTGTTTGAAGGGAATTGTGATATAAAACACAACGGAAAACAAAGCTTTCCCTGACCTAATACTTATGAATGGACATGATTAATGATATAATGTTTTCCTCTTGTTCCCAGGGGCGGAGCCAGGATCAAAATCTAGGGTTTTCCGAAAATGAAAGTAAAATATATAAAAAAAAGTACGAAAAAATTAATGACAAAAAATATGATAATATTACTTAATAGAAATGTACTAGCATTTCAATTACAACTAAAAAATAATAAACATTCTAGTCTAATCGTAAATGCATTCTTCTCGTCTTCATTCCTTGAAAACACTTGATGATATCCATATCATCAATTGTATTAAACACCTCTTTCTCCACAAATATCACTAAGCAATCATTTAGTCATGGATTAGCCATTCTACTTCTCAACTCATTCTTAACACATTTCATCCCCGAGAATACTTGCTCAACACTTGCAGTGACCACCGGTAAGGACAAAACTAGTTTGATAAGTGTGTGTGGTTATAATTAAAATCTAATAATTAATGATGATTTAGAGTTCACGATTGATTGACAATATTATAAATATTAATTATATGGTTAGTACATACAAATTAAATTTATACAAAAATAAAGTTTATGCAAAAAAGGTTGAAGTGGTTAGAAGAAAAAAGTTAATTCTAAAGGAGTGTTTTCATTTGTGTTGATTAAAAACAAATTATTTCATTTTATTTATAGTTAAAGTTTTGGTTGAAAAATGAGATTAAAAGATAAGAAAGTGATAATTAATTTAAGTTTTTTTATTGAGATATAAGAAAAAAAAATCTATAATGAAATAGACTAGCACTTAGTAACACCTGGCGTTAAAATTCCTAATAAATATGAAGGAAAAAAATTATGGATTTATTTGAGTAGGAGAAGAATAATAAATACTCAGACAAAGTATTCACAAAGTATTCTTTTACTAATAAATATTCTTTTGTTTTGTAACTCTGGGTTAATTTTTAAATCTGTTTTAAGCATGCACTAATCTAAGTGTTTGGTTATAGTTTAAGCAATATGCTTCAAGTTAATCTATTGAGTTTTTAGATCATGTTAATTATATGAATTCTTTTGTTTTCTTCATGAATTATTTAATTTTTCATTCATGTATGTTTTGATCACGTAATTGTGTTGCTATGTAATTTCATGTCTATTTGCACATAATGTTGCAATTGGCATGTCTACTTTCGTATATTTGACATATATCCTTTTGTATTGTATATTCTTCTTAGCTATGTGTAGCTCATTTACTTCTTTAGATTATCATTTGTGTTGCTGGTTATTTTTTGCATTCAGGCACATTGACATCTATCTCTTTTTGATTTTGTCAAAGGGGGAGTGGTTGTAATGTGAGTCTATATTTGTTATTTCTTTGTGCAATGTTTCAGTGGGAGCCTAAGAAAATGGAGGAAAGCTTTAATCATACTTTGTTTCTGCTTAAAGTCGACACAATTCCAATTGCAAGCTTACAAAGTATAAAAAAGGGGAGACTGAAGTTGCATGTTGCATGTCTCTGCCACACGGGTTAAATGTGTTGATTACTTGTATTTTAAGCTTTTGGTTTTATTTATTTAGATATCAAGTCGTCTCTTTGATTGCGCATCTCTGGGTTGATTTTTAAATCTATTTTAAGCATGCACAAATCAAAGTGTATGGTTATAGTTTAAGCAATATGCTTCAGTTCAATAAATTATGTTTTTGGATCAATAAATACATTTAAAAATGCTTCAAGTCATGACAATATTATAATCTTAAATATTTCTTGAAAATTTGCAAAAATGATATTCTGGTAGTGTGATTCGAATCACATTATTCACATGACTCGAATCAGAATTACATAGAGCTCCAGAAAGTTTTTCATATTTTCATGATTTGAATCACAGACTTCATGATTTGAATCATAGAACTTAATTTTGATTCACAAGACTGGTTCATTTGAATCACACTAAATTGAAGTTCTCCTATTTTGCTTATGGAACTCTGATTCGAATAAACAATTTTCATGACTCGAATCATGTGATTCAAATTATATATTTTGTGACTAGAATCACACAAATTTGTTCTCATATTGTTCAATGTTCTTGATTCAAATCACTTAGTTTTTTTTTTACTCGAATCATAGCGATTGCTTATGACTCGAATCATGCACCATTTTCACTCATTTTTGTGCTAGATCTCCAATACATATATAAGCTTTTTTTCTTAAAACCTTTCACAATGTTGGAAAACATAAACTTCCACTATTAATTTTAAAACTCATAACCCACTTGTTCTCTCATTTTCAAAAGGATTTTTTAAATCTTCCGTGAGTGCTTGCAAACAATTTCTTTAATCCTCTATCTCATTCTAATTCAATTTTTGTGTGGACCTAAATCTCATCTTTGGAGATTTGTGATTGTTGAGGAGAGTATCTTATTGTGTTTAAGGTTTCCTTGAATATTTTCTTCATAATTTAGAGGTTTGGTAGGTGTATTACGTTGTGGCTGTACAATTGGTATAAATTCGATCATGATAAAAATATCGGTGCCGGTCTTATAAATGCATCATTGGGGAGCACTTCCCTTTGAAAAACATCTTCCCAACCTAAAAACCCATCATTTTTTATAAGAGCTGATGATTTTAAGAAAAACTTGAAGGAGAAAGACATAATCGAAAATCAAAGTGAACTAGAGAAATACTTAGGTGATACTTGTTGTGGAGATGTGAAAATTCTTAATTCATAACTGGTGGAAGGAGAATCGCACCCGTTATCCTATATTAGCAACAATGGTTTGGGATGTGCTGGCAACACCTATTTCTAGTGTAGCTTCAAATAGTACTTTTAGCACGTGTGGGGGGATTTAGACATGTAGGAGCTTTTTGAGTTCAAAAATGGTCGAGACACTTATTTGTACTCAAAATTGGTTGAAGCCTTCTGACAACGATCAAAAAGTCCTTAATATGAATGAAGATATTGAGATAACCAATTCAATTGTGGCAGGTACTTTATGAATCAAATTTTTCTTGTTACGCCTCTTTATATATTTTTTTGTTAAAGTTATGCCTCTTTATATATTTTTTAAAATAAATTACAGAGTTTCATGTTACTACTAGTGGAGCATCTGCTCTTGAGCAGGTTGGACCTGTTTAATCCACTCTTAGATATGAAAGATATAATTATGTTTTTTGGTTATCTTACATGGTTTTTACTATACTAATTTGATTTTATGAATTTATCTACAGATATGATTTTTTTTTGGATATTTTGGAGTCACTTTGGGACTCAACAACAAAAGGCTATATTTTGGAGTCATTTTTGGATATTTTTGGACTCAACAACACATGCATATATTTTGGACAACCTTCTGTTGTATACCATTATCGTCATAAACCTCATGCTGTTTATTTTACTAGTATGCTTATCCAGTACTTTAAAAAATGAAATTGATTGACGAAAATATGATCGACAATTATAACCAAGATAGTTGATGTCACACATGTACCATGAAGATGATATGTGGACTGAAAAAGCAACTTATTAGCATCTTACAAGTTTGATTGATGGCCAGACCTACATGCTAGTAATTCTGTTTGAAATTTAGTTTATAACTTATTCACAACTTAAAAATTCTGTTTGAAATCTCTAAGTTTGTTTATGACTTATCGAATCAGGTTCTTATTAGGGATATACTTGTTGGCTCTTATTGGGGATATACTTGCTTTGATTTAGTTAGTTTTGTGGTCATGCCTATAGGCTAGAAAAATCTGTTTGAAAATCTATTTAAATTAGCTAGTTTTGTGTAGCAAATTCTGTTTGAAAATTCTATGAGAAGCAGTTTAGTTAGTTTTGTGATATCATTGTAACATCAAACAGAGTGCATCAAACAAGAAAGAAATTTTTTTAGTTAATTTTTTTAGCATGAGACTTATTTAATTTTAGTAGTACCATTTGACATTGAGATATGTAAATGATCTGTGATAACAAAATATATTCATTATTCCTTCTCTAGGCATTGAATGGAGTTTAGATAATGATGCATCCAATTCTACAGTCTTGCAGTATTAGTTGGCAATGGAGCACATATCATAACTTTGGCAGTTGAAGGACTCTTAGGAGTTATTTTCACTATTGCAAGTCTGTGTAGGAAATAGTTTGAACTACAAATATGAAAAAATTTAAATAAAATTTTCATTGATGAGTTTATTGTAAAATATGTGAAGCTTTAAATATGGATGATTGTAATATAGACAGGCTGTGTTGTTATCTGCATGTTGTTTGTAATATTTGAAGGCCTGAATTTATTTGTTGGATGTGAAAGTGTTAAATTAGGCCATTTATTATATTTGGATGCCCAAAGTTTTTAATTAATTTGTTATATTCAAAGATCAATTAACCGAAAAAATCAATTCATTTTAACCTATTAAACCGAACACGATTAAACCGAACTCGATCAAACCAATTAAAAATTCAATCGAAATTGAACCTAACAAATTCACCTATGGTTTTGTTCGGTTTGACATATTATGTCCGAGTCCAACCCAAATCGACTTGGTGTCTGGCCTTATTTCCTATAGTAAGAAACATATAATTGTAGAAGAAAACTAGGGGTGTGCAAAATAACCGGTAACCAAGAACCAAATTACTATCCAAATAAAACCACATTTAAAAGTCCAACCCAAACTTATGTTTACAAACTGGTGGCCCATTAAAAAAAACCGGTTACAAACCGGTTTAAGTATGGGTATACTCCAAAACCCATTATTAAGTAGCAACTTTAATCTACATAAACTAAGATAACCCCCACTTGCTTATTTCAATGTGAATTCTAATTGGTTAATCCAATGTGTAATGTTTATCTCTATTTGTGAAGTAGAAACAACTTTTAGCTTATTAAACTAAGACAACTATGTTAACAAATTATAATCTATATTGTTTGACAACAACTTGTATGTTCTTGAAATAGTCCCTGTGTGTTCAATTTTATTTATGTTACCAAATTTCATAATTCATACGTTATATGTATTAATGATAATGATAGACTTGTGGTCTATCTTAGTTTGTGTAAATTATAAATTCTCTTTTTTAATTTATTTGTGATATTTTGTATTTAAATAGTTAGTTTTAAAATTATTTTTTTTGTAAAATTGGTTTTTTTATAAAACTGGTTTTTTTATAAAATTGGTTTTAAAACTGTTTTTTTTAAGTAAGTAAAAACCGGTTTTGAGAAAAACTGGTTTAAAATCGGTTTTTTAAAAATTGGCTTTTATTTTAAAAACCGGTTTAAAACTAGATTGAACTGTATGTAAACCGGTTTTAAAAAATAAACCGATTTTATAGAAACAGTTTTAAGATCCAAACCAAACCATATATATAATTTGGTTTGGTTTGGTTTATGATCCATACACACCCTAAAGAAAACTAAATACCTACATTGATTCAATGTAGCTCATAGTATCACACTACATATTATTGGTAGCATGCTATTAATTCTTCAATGCTTCAATAAGTAGTGTTTGTTTAAAACATATTCAAATTTTGTGTACTAATCCATGCATTTACACAATTATTATTTCAGTGACACTTGAATTGAGATCAAACAATTTAGATTTTACAATCTACATTAAACTTTTTCTAAAACCAAAACATAACTCAGAACCTTAAAGATCTACTAAACGCCTTCCAAGACATTGGATTCTGAAACTCCACATCTTCTTTTCTTGCTCCATTTTTCCTTCCAAGAAAAGGCTTCAACAATTTCCTAACCACCTTCCGTAAACCGGAACCGCGACACCGCCGTCCTTGCTTCACCTGATTCACAAGAGGTATTGTTGTTGGAGCAACACTAACAAGTCTTGGTTGTTGAGACACTGACCTTACAAATCTTGGTTCTGATAAACTTCTTTGTAACATTGCTTTGTTGAGTTGTGTCTCAAAAGATAGCCTCTCGAATTGGTCTAAGAGAGTGCTTTGTTCATCTCCAAATCTTTTTCTAATCATTGCTATTTCATCCATGTTGGTTGTTGGTGGTGATGTTATGTCATTTTCGTTAGGTGATATGGTTTTATACCTAAAAAAACATAATGTGTGGCATTGGAAGCTTAAAGGGTTCATTTTTCTTTTATATTGGATGATACTATTAGATTAGATTTGCAAAAGAAAATACTAGGACTCTTTGTGTAAGCAAGGTATCGGACACAACATTTGTCACAAGATGTGGCAAGTGAAAAAGCTGACAAATAGTTTAATACCATTGAAATCTTATATTATAAGTTATTTGACGTAATAAAAGCGACCTAATTTTATATCTTTAATTGATATAAGTTATATTTGATAATTAAAAATTCCTTAACTAAAATAATTTTGAATGGTATTAACTAAAAATTTAGGAGTGATAAGTGAAATATTAAATTATTTTTATAGATTTAAAATTTTAAAATATATTATATTAAAAGTTCACTATTCAAAATAAATAATAAATGATGTATGAATAATGTGTGAAAGGTACAAAAAAAAAATAAAACAAATTTTATTATATTTTATTTTGTATCGTATTCTTCTTCCTTTTCTTTTACAAAGATCCTTGTTAATTGATTTTTTCTTTTTATAAGTGACTATAATATTTAACATTTAGTATTTTACTACCATTGTTCTGGCCAATTAGATTGGCCTCGGCGGACTATAATGAAGGAACCATAATCCATTAAATTTTTTTTCATTACACGAGAATTCTTCTTCTGATGATCACAAAAGATTTCACATCCGACGGTTCTCCGTAATCTATTACTAATAAATAGCGAGTTTCAAACACAATTTCAATTCACTATTCTTCCTCACATACTGACTTGAGCGTTGAAGTGTTAAACTTGCAGATCCTCCCTATCCACCGTGTTGTGAGCTCATATCTACCATCACTTTTGATGCTCACTTCATTTCTAGTTCTAGAACGGAACAATGGCGTGTGGGAACTGACTTCTAATTTATGTGTTTTCCATGATTTCACGTTCACTCTCCGATTCGTCAGTTCGTCAGCTTCTTATATCACCAAATCAATAGCCATCAAAATCGAACACGAAGATCCATCGCGTTCGATCCAATTGAGCATTTTTTCAACTTTGATTCCTCAATTTTCTAGATTTCTAGTTCCTACGATTCTACATGATGGTTGGATCTAAAGTTACTTGTTCTGCTGCTCGAGTAGCTGCCATCGTTGATGCAGTTCACGCAACGATCAATCAACCACTTGCATGCGCCCCTAACTAAGGGATGAGTCATCTCCCCTTCCAGATATCTCTTGATTAGCTAAAAATTTCAGCTGGTAATGTCAAATAATCATTCAGATAGTCATATTTACTTCTATTTTACGTAAGTAATGATGGCGTATTTTTCAAGATCTTAAATACTAGTGGCATGTGACCGAAACGTGCTGAGTTTTTCAAAATTATGGGGGAGTCTAAAAGGTCCCTTATGGTTCCAAATCTCGTATAAAATGTTTTTCCTTCTACCTTATTTGCACTATTTTTCTCCCATTTTTGCAAGCCCATCTGATCTACACAGCTTCTTATCACCCAAGATTCTCCGTTCACAACCTTTTCCCATGTATGAATTTCTCTTTCTCTTACTTTTTATATAGTGAGTAGGATTTATATAGAAACTTTTGAAATAAAGCTTAGGTTAGCGTAAGGCCGTAGGTTTTGAGGGTAATAGTTTCCCCCTTTGACGATTGTGACGGTGGTGGTGATTTTTTTTTCTTATTGTTTTCCCCTAAAAAAAAGATAATGGTTATCCCTTCCTTCGTGTCCAAGGATGTCGAAGATATTAGACCTTATTACACTTCAGACAAACATACCCTCCATTTAATATCAGAAGTGAAGGTTTCCTCTTCATAAGATGAGGACAAGGTTATTTTGGAGGCTTATTCTCTTAGTCCTTTGTTGGAGGCGTTGTTATCATCACTCCCTTCGCAATAAATTGATTACTTTGAGAACTAAAAGGATTCATGTTGGGGACTCCACACTTTGACCTCCTCTAAGGGTGGCAAGAATCCTACTTGGGAATTACAGATTCTATAAGATAATAAAATGATGGGTCTCATTAAAAAAATTCGCCCTATTAAAAGCGCAGAGGGAAAAGAGTTCACCCAACAAAATAATTATATTTACATTCGATGGAAATGTGATATTTTCCTATAAAAACCAACAACAAAATAGCTAAACAGTGGTAAAGAAAACAAATAAACGACAATAATGCAGGTAGCTCCAGAGGGCATTCCTTCTAGGCCTTCAATTTTTCAATTTCCTCACTGGTTGGAGGGGGGCCTTCTCGCCCTTGCAGGTTTCTCCTGGAGGCTTTATTCTAGAGCCCATTTTCTTAGATTTCATGCATAGAGAGCATGTACTTCATGTATAAATACAGGGTGGACAAGCTGGTGTCTAACTGGTTAAAACCTGGTCGCCCTCTAATCATATTGTAGGATGAGGGAGCATCAATAACCAAGTACCTGACTTTTACTATTATGGCAATTTCAATATTCAACTATAATTTATCAGAGCCGTATTCAGGGTTTGTCCTATTATTGACTGACGATATTAATTTTTCATCTATGAAGTCATCATTTATGGGGATATGGCCCGGTTTCAAGTATTCGAGTCTCAAAAGGTGATCAACTCATTCATGTGAACATTTTGATTCATGAATTCTTTGTTTTGCAGAGTTTGAGCTGTAATGAAATTTTCCATAATATTTTCTAGATTTAACTTCGGTGGGGTGGCTTGAATAGGCTGTATCGGTCTTTGAGCCTGGAAACCTGTTGGTCTTTGGGGTGCACTATTTTGAGGAAAGGGAGAATTATTGTTCTTATAAGAGAATTTTGGATGATTCCTCCACCAAGGGTTATAGGTGCTTTAATAAGAGTTTCCTTAGGCATAATTAACCTGGTATAGGCTAGATTCAGCTAGAAGACTACATTCGGCAATGATGTGTCCCGGGGTTCCACAAACTTTGCATTCGAGTTGTACAACAACTACGGTAGTGGTAGGGTTAATGACTAGGCTTTCGACTATTTGTGCTAGGGCGTCCATTTTGCCATTCATATGGTCTAGGCTATTAACTTCGTACATACCCCCTCTCGTTTCTTCTCGCTCTTAATAGGTTTTTATATCTTTCCAAAGCGTCAAAACGAGATTCACTATCTTGTTGGGTAAATATGTTTATTTGGTTTCGCATGACATCAGTCTTACTCGTAGGAAAGTATCTAGCAAGGAAGACTTTCTTCAGGTTATTCCATGTGGTAATTGAATATGTTAGGAGGGAATCTATCCATATCCTCGCTCTATCCCTGGGGTAAAAAGGGAATAATCATCATCGTATAGCCTCGGGAGGGTCACCATTGGATTTCAATGTGTCGGCTAGTTGGATGAACACTTTCAAGTCTTGGTTAGGGTTCTCTGTTGCCATACCAAAAAACTGGTTTTGTTGCACAATTTGCAACAGAGCAGGTTTTAGTTCAAAATTGTGAGCTACTATTGCAGGGTTCACAATACTTGTATGAATTTCTTCATTGGAAGGCAAGGCAAAATCATTAAGTGGCTTACGGTCTTGTTCTTCTGTCATTGCTTTCTTAATTTGTCGGAGCAAAAGTCGTGCTCGTGCATATCTCTCTATTTCAGCTAGTGCGTCTAATAAAGCTCCGGTACTATGAGACCTTCACATTTTCCGTAAAAGGGTGCCATAATCTAGATGGTGTAACAATAGGGTTACAATATTTGACGCAATTGGTCCCTAGGAACGACGCCAAAAACTTGATCGCGTGTATATGCAAATATACAGAGTGTATCAGAGTAGTATATAAGATTGTCGAACCCACAAAGACCTAATGGTCAATCTATCGTTACTATTGTTACGGTGTTTATCTAAGGATATCGTTAGAAGGTTTGCAATGAGCAGAAGAAAATAAAGTAATAAACTTTTAAATAATAAAGAATGATAATGCTAGAATGTGATTCTCGTTGACCAAACAGTACTCTTATTATTTCTAGATAGGATTACTTACTGGACAATATTTTCTACTTAATGAACAGGAATTGTCGCTCTCGCATATTCAGAATCAAGTTTTACTCTCTAATCTTTACCGAGGTTGTCACAATCCCCAGTTGCATACTGCGTTAAAGTAGTAAATCCTTTTTTAAGAAATTAGACTTTTGACTTAGTTAAAAAGTAGTTTTGATTGGAATGTTTAAATTAAAAGGGTTTTCGGTATATGCTCGGACAACTGGATCCTAATCCTAGAAAAGCGTCCACTAATAGTTTCAAAGGGCTTTCGCGGTATTTGGTAATAAAAAACAAATCAATTTTAATCTTAAGTGTCAGAAGGCTTTAGATCTTATCTAATTTATTCACGACTTTAGTTTTGTAATAGTCGGCCAAATTAAATTCAGAAAAATTGTATAAAAACCAAAACAACCCATGGTATCAATCTTAAGAAATAACGAACAAAGTACTGTCTAATCAACGGTCCTCACATTTCAACACTTATAATTTAGTTGGACATGATTACGGTAAATGAAGAAGGTTTTGTTTGGAAGATGGAACTAAACATGATGATTAATAAAGGAGTGCGATAAAATAAATGTGTGAATAAAGTTAATAGACAGAATATAAATAAAGCTGAATTAAATAAGAACTTGCTACAAACGGAGGTTGGAATCTGGTACAATGGAAATAAACTTCTATTGAATTTAAATTTAAATGTGGGAAATAAACTTATGCGGAATGCAAATATGGGAAGATAAATTGCTTCAAAATAAAAGTGCTCCAAACCCGACAACAACAACAATACGATAATCCTCTGGTATGGAGAATTAAATCCTTTTGAATCTGAATATATGACTAAGTTATACTAAGTTTGGATGAGAGAAGGAGTGAAAAGGAAGTCCTATTTATAATGCATAGAAACCCTAAATCATGCCATGGCGATTGCTGGAAATGTGTAATTAAATTTAGGAACGAGTGGAAGAAGTGGAGAATGAGCACAAGTCCACTTTTGTAACTTCCTAGAAAATCCAAAGGTGGAAAACGCCCCCGCTACATGGCGAATGACATCTTCAAAAAATGTTAAGACTTGGTCTTCCTGAACGTTGATGGATGGACCAGGTCGCTCGCCTATTGGCTTTCTCTATAGCGAACGCCATTACAAACGCCTTTAGTGTGAATTGATCAATTTCCTTCATTTTTCGTCCCATTCGCTTCATTTCTTCGTGTAAGCTCCCAATAAGGTCAAAACATGAAGAAAAAAAAACAAAACACTGGCATAATAATAGGAATAATAATAAAATAATGATAAAAACATGTGCAAATCGAACTAAATATATAATGTATTTCAGCGTTATTACAAATATCCTTAGCAGCAAAGTTAAGACCTCGGTCATGGTACCTGGACTCTGACTGCTCGTGACACATGACGGGAGGAAGATATATATTCCAATGCTTGGAACTTAAGCCCGGTGGTGTCGTAGGTTTCTGAGGTGATCACAAAGGGAAGATCATAGGCTCTGGAACAATTGGTAACAGTTCTCTCCCTTCTATTACTAATGTTTTGCTTGTTGATGGATTAATGCATAAATTATTATCCATAAGTCAATTAAGTGACAATGGTTATGATATTATCTTTAATCAAAACTCCTGTAAAGCTGTTAGTCAGAAGGTGGGCTCTATCATATTCCATTGCAAGAGGAAAAACAACATATATAAGATTAGACGTTCTGATCTTAAATAGCAAAACGTAAAATGTCTTACGTCTGTTAACGAAGAGTAATGGACGTGGCATAGACGATTGGGTCATTTCAGCATGAGAAGGATCTCTCAGCTGAACAAGCTTAATTTAGTCAGATGCCTTCTAATATGAAGTTCTCTTCAGAGGATCTTTTTGAAGCATGCATAAAGGAAAGTTTTCTAAAACCTCGTTTAAGTCTAAGAATGTTGTTTCTACCTCTAGATCTTGGGAGCTTCTGCATATTGACTTGTTTGGACCAGAGAAAACTGCTTCTATCAACGGTAAGAAGTATGGATTAGACATTGTTGATGACTACAGTCGATGGACCTGGGTTAAATTTCTAAAACACAAAGATAAGTCACATGATTTCCAAAAAAAAAAAAACATGAGTCACATTCTGTGTACACTACCTTCTGTACTCAAGTGCAAAATTAGAAGAACTCTAAAATTGTTAGATTCAGAAGTGATCATGGCGGCGAGTTTGAAAATAAACAGTTTGAAAAGATGTTTGATGAGAATGGCATTTCCCATGTGTAACACGGTGGGAGAACTGACTCTTTTGAAAATGTGCGGATAGCAAGAGTCGCCACCGACTTTTATTTTATCCAACTGGAAAGGCAAAAAGAATAGGAAAGACCTTTGAAAAGACTTTGAGTTCGGGGGGTAGGTTATACAAAGGGAAGGTGTAAGCACCCTTTGTATCCATGGTTATCCATGGGCTCTTAATTTCTTAGCTCACTTGTTTGTATGAATTGTTTGAAAAGTGTCGTGTGTGTATTGAAAAGATTTGAATAAGGACTTTAGCTTGTAAATAAGCGTAGCCTTTTTGAATTGATTTGAAAAAAGAGTGGGAAAAGTATTTTTGATTTGAATAGAGAAAGCAATTAAAAGCAATTACCCTTAAGTTAAATTTTTCTATTCTTTAAGAATTTTTGTTTGAAAGGGCTATCCATACCATAAAGAGGGCAGGTAGTCCTTTCATTGGAATTGAAAAGGGTCATCGAGGCTTATTGTTCGCCATAAAACTATCCCTACCATAAAGAGGGCAGGTAGTCTTTAGGGAAGGATATAATAGTCATTTTAGGCAACCAGTGAGGATAGCTTAGCATTCGAATAGACGATCATCATTTATCGACGCAACATCGAGGGATGAGATCATTTTGAATCGTAGACAACTCGAAGGGACTATGATCTTTCTATGAAGATAATGAACTGAGGGCAACATTTGCTAAGGCATCCTCGTATTCGAGGGACTTGAATATTTTTATCGAAAGGCAGCATAAGAGAGGATTACCTTAAAGGTGTGTGTGTGCCACAATCATGTGCTTCAATTCAGATATTTATCTTGTAATTAGTGACCTATGTTAATCAGCAGTCTTATCACTCCCTAGAGTTACTAACCATGCAGTATAATAATAATAAAATTCCTAACTATTACAAGGCTTCGGGTGGGGGATTACATAGCCAAAAACCCGTGGAATGCAGAAAATAAAGTGCGAAAATAAAATGCAGAAATTAAAGGCAGGAATATAAACCCTAATTACTATTACAAGAAAACTTATTGTGACCTATACATAATTTCTAGAATTTTAAATAAATGAATAATTAAATAAATTAAAGGCATGCGACATACACTGGAGTAGGAGATGAGGAGAGAATCGCGTTGAAAGAAAATAAGGGTTAGAGGTTTTTACGGTGATAAATCTTAAACCTTAAGGGTTAATGCTTGACTGAGCAATCTTATGAATTAGTCAATTGTTGACTATCTGAGCAATTGACTGTACTTTGACCATAGTTGACTTTTAGGTCAAACTAGTCGAATGTTGACTATCTGAGCAATTGACTGAGCAATCTTATGAATTAGAGCTTGAGCTTTGTCATAGGGATAGTTTGAAACATAAGGAGTCATATGCAATCCATTGGAGACCTTGATTTATCCTTTTTCACCAAGAAATTCAAAACCATAGTTCAAAAGCCTTTGATTAGGAAGGTGTGTATTCAATCAAGTCTTGGACCTTTAATTTTCAAATGAGCTTAATAGGAAAAATATGATGGGAAAATTTTGGGGTATGACACCATGATTTCTCTTGCGCTAGAACTCCACATCAAAATGGGGTTGTAGAGAGGAAGAATATGACTTTGCAAGAAATGGCTAGAATCATGATCAACGAGACTAACATGGCCTGGGAAGAAGTTGTCAACATAACTTGTTATATTCATAATAGAATCTCTATCAAATCTATTATGGGTAGGACATCTTATGAATTGTGGAAGAATAAGAAACCCAATATTTCATATTTCCACCCGTTTGGATGTAATTGTTTTATTCTGAATACTAATGAGAATCTTAACTAGATTGATTCTAAAGCAAAGAAATGTATCATGTTAGGATACTCTGAACGCTCAAAAGGCTATAGAGTATACAACACGGAAACACATATTGTTGAAGAATCAATTCATATTAGATTCGATGATAAGCTCGACTCTAAAAAGTCAAAGCTAGTTGAAAAGTTTGCAGATATGGAGATTACACATTCAAGCTTTGAAGGTAATGAAGCTGTTGTAGAAGAACAAGAGGTAAAGGACTATGGAGAAGTTCAACCAGAAGGTGTTAAAGCCCAGACTCCTCTAAGGAAGCACATACCTAGATCATCATATTCTAAAGAATTAATTCTGGATGAAAAGACTGAACCACTCAGAACCAGATCCTCCTTCAAACCTTATGAAGAGACTCTTCTGGGTTTGGTGTCCCTTTCAGAACCAACATCTATAGATGTAGCGCTTATGGGCACATAGTGGATTATGAGATTGCGAGAAGAACTAAATCAACTCTCTGAGAGAATTTGAGGTACGCACCTTCTTAAGTTGTTCGCTTATGAAATATGAGGATTTTGAATAGTGAATGTCTTATGTATCATAAACGCCTTAAGGTCAGAACCTTTTTATTTGAAAAACTTATATCCTCAGGAAACATAAGATTTTACTTCATTAATGAGCTTCCAGGATAGTAAACCTTAGTGATTTAACGAAAGACAATTGTCTTATCGTAAAGTACACTTACACTTGATGTGACATTTTGGGAGAAGAGATTTTCTTTTTGGGATTAGGTTCAAATATTTTCACTTTATTCCTTGTCAGAAATTTTTTGCACTATTCAAGGTTTTGTCATCATTGCAAAAACTGTATTTAAAACCCACCCACTCCATGTCACACACTTTCACTACATTATCCTACACTTTCTCTCTTTTTTCAGCCCTAAAACTCTCTCAAAACCAAAACCCTAGTTCGTGTTCGCGTTCTTATTTATATTAAACAATGGATCAACAACAACAACAACAACAATCAGACGCTCTATAACAACAAACTGCAACTGCTCAACCGTCTAATCAGAGTTCATCGTCTCAACAATAACAACCTCAACGAGGCTCAGACATTCATCTTTCCATTCCTGTTGAAAATCTAACCATTCTCTGTGAGTTACGAGTGGATTTTGAAAATATGAAAAGAAAATGGGTATGATTTCACTGATGTCTTGAAGACTTTAGAATGGGAAACCTTTTTCGATCGCTTGAAAGGCCCAATTTACCCTGAACTGATCAAATATTTCTGGATGCATGCGTTTATTTTTCCAGGTGGTAACATTTGTTTAAAGGTCTTGGGAAATGACATATGCATTTCTAAAAATGACATTTCAAAACTTCTTCAACAAGATGGAGTTGGCGTTTTGTGTTTTGGCTATGCATGTGCCATTGAGAATATGAGTGGGATTTATTATGCGGAAAAGATGCTTGAGATCATTCCTCTCATCTTTTTATCTTCCCAAGAATCTAAAAATCTGGTTCACAATTCTTCGAGGATGTATACAACACAGGGGAGCCACATACTCTATAGATTTTGCTTGAGATTGATAAGAAGTGTGAATTGTATTTCACAACTACTAGAGAGAAGCTCAACCTGCCAACAATCTTGTTCAAATACCTGATAGACATCATCAAGAAGAACAGGGATGGTAATAAAATTATTAAATGATGGATTCCTATGGGAAGGCTGATCAGAGACATTCTCATAGAAAGTTGGCTAGTAGAGGCATTAAACTTAACTCATAAATTGGATGTCATAAATTACAGTGAACTGGGTTACCAATTCCCGTGTTGTTTATATTTTGCTAGAATTTTGTATGCTACATAATTATCTTGTCATACACATTGTGCCAGACATTGTGTTTGACATTTTTTCTTTTGCAGAATAGAATTTCAATTCCTTTCTATTGTCATAATCAAATAGTCAACTCTATCATCAAACTCTACTAATTTAGTTTGCATCTTTAACCGCTTATGCTTGACTTATGTCATCATTATACATTTTATTTTCATCATTAAACATTAGTTGTCATCATTAAAAGTTGTTATCTTTATTAAAGGCATATCACCTAGAAGTAACCAGAAAAATAAGGTTCCACAAACCCTGCATCTAGAAGACTCAAAAGTTACATTGTTACCTTTGTCGCATAATTACCTAACACTTACCAAATTATATTTTAAGCCAGCAACTAAAAAACCTCCCCAATCGTTGGATTGGGAAACTTACCAACAATACTAACATCAATTATTCTCCTTTTGTTGTTATCACTGTTAGACTGTGGCAACATATCTAGAGGGGGTGAATGGATCCCCAAGCCAAAATAGTCCTTTTAAAAACATTTAGGGCAAATAGAATTTATTTGAAAACAATCTGAACGGAAGGTTTAAAGTCTAGGTTAAAATAATAGTCTAAAAAAAACCTAGTTACTGGAACTCCAAAATGCGCAAGTCGTATGGAATTAAAACAATTATAAGAGCAATCAACATAAGTATATCTCAATAAACCTTTTACCACAAATCACAGTGGTTACCTATTTCCAATGAAATTATTGATAAAATTACAAAAACTAGCATTTTACCGAACACTTGGTGTGCGATCAATTTTTCAAATTTTTCCTTTAAGCTTTGTTAATATGAAAAATCACTTACAATCACAGTTATTGTAAGATAATCAACAAAGGTATTTTCAACTCTAATAATCAAGGAAGGTATTTATAAGAATTGATCTATCAAACAACACATTCAACAAATTATATATAGAAATTAAATGAGAGTAAGAGAGAAAGAGATAGAGAGAGACACAAGGATTTGGTAAGGTAGTTCCCGATATAGTCCTCGCGTGTGGATACATTTGCTCTCAATTTCAAATGAAATTGAAAAGTGATTTCTTACTTTGCAAAAAGTAACTACGAGGGAAGTGTTCCAAGAGTAACCATTACAAACCTTAACTGCCTTATGTTGATTTAACTCCTTCTCTTCTTTTGATCTTCAATAAGACCAAGACATAATAGCTACCAATTGATTATTCAACTATTTCTACTCCTTGAGCTCTTTATCTCCAAAGATTTCATGTACGATCAATTGTACATGTTACAACACAATACTGCCAATTTAATCCGCCGTTCTCGCACTACTCCTTTGTGTTATTTATCTCCAAAGCTTTCACTAGGCTGTGATTCCTTCTTGGACTGTCTTGCATGAAAATCCCCAAATCTACCAAAGATATTGGAGGACAAACCCGCGTTTTTCCATATGAATCCTCCTTGATTCTCAACCTCAATCTTAGATTCCCATAAACCTAAATTGAGTGTTATCAACCGAGTCTAGATGACACCCCAACAAAAGATGATTATGTGTGCTTTGTCAGTGTGTATGCATAGGTTCAAGGTTGAAGATGAAGAGCAATCGAGAAATCAGTTATGTTTTCATCAAGTTGAAATGATGCATAAATAATGTATTTATAGTTGTGTAAAAGGGCGGAAAAAAGAGGGAATTTTCGGAGACAAGAAGGTTTGAAAATTGACACAAAAGTAACAGTATGTGCCGGCCTGAAACACAGATGTGCCGACACATTAACCTATTTTTAACAGCATGTGTTGGCCTATGTAGATACATGTGCCGATCTATGCAAGTCAGTAGCTACAAGCTTTAATATTGATTCACATGCGCCAAACTGAAAAATTGTATGTGTCAACCTGAAATTGCAAAGTTATAGCATGTGCCATCACATAAACACAATGTACCAGCACATAGACTGGATGTGCCGGCACATAGATTGTATGTTACAACACATGGAAAACAGAGTCTATAGGCTTTAAAAATGATGTACATGTGCCGACCTGAAAGTCGTATGTGCGGGCCTAAAACTACAAAGTTACAACATGTGCCATCACATAGACAGAATGTACAGAAATTGAATTTTCATGTTTTTGGTCAATTTCAAAGTGGTTTCTAATGCTTACCTCTAATGCAAGGGGAACCAAGTGACATTGAGATACCATCCAATATACAAAAATGCTAAGTTTTCCTAGTTTTGACTTCATACAAAACATCTAAGGTGAAAGTTGCACTCACATACTACCCATTTTTTAAGATGGAAAAACTTGAGACAATGCATTTCATGTCATCATTGAAGGACCCCCCCTGAACATGTGCATCCCAACTTCATCTTACATATATTTCTCCCCCTTTGTTAACATTTAAAAGAGATAAAGCACATCATTATAAGTATCATAATTCAACACAATAATCAATATATCATACTGAGGCTTTTATGCAAAATAAGAAGTGCACTCAAATATACCCATATATATGGAATAACGCAAAATTGATAAACAACCAGCTTAACACATTACCAAACAAGTAGTGCAATGCATGAAAGATAATGAATGCTATGCAAGATCAAACTTCTTGAGTTTCTTCTCTAGCGTCACAATTATGTAACACATCATAATGGAACTACCGATGCTACGCACGCATGTACCTAAGCATGGCAACATAAATATCACCATTAAATCCAAAACAGAAATGCTTACATAAAATGTAACAAGACGTAATCAAGAAATGCATTTGCAAGAAAACATACATACAATCAATTCATGAGATAATACAGGAAATAACCATAAAATAAAAAGAAGCATGCATGCATACCAAGAGCACACATTTCAAATGATAAAGAGTTAATACATGAGGTCACTATAAGTATATAAATTGAAAACACACAATGGTTGTCAATTAAATTTTTGGAAATGAACATTCATGGTTTTCATCATTTAAGAACATAGGAAGCATTTTGTAACTCACATACTTTACAATAAAATAGGTAAAAGAAAGATCTTACTTCAAAAAGGAAAATTGAAACGATATAACGTCACCGTACACATAACGAAGCATGCACTAGCGTTCCACAAGGAATTTTTTTGCCATAAGTGTAATGCCCGTTTAATTTTATTCGATTATTTAATTATTCGATTGTGAATTATTTGGTGAAATTGTGATTTATTTGTGAATTGGTGTGGTTGGAGGAGTGTATGCCTAAAAGTGTAGGAAACATGAGGGTGTGGCTAAACATTAGTGTTTATGCTATTTTATTAGAAGTTGAATAATAATAATAATAATAGAATAAGTGAATAAATAAGTAATTGTTTCTATGTTGTGCTAGCATAAGGAATAGTATGGGTGTTTTTGTTAATTCCATTAGTGAGTAGAAGTTAATAAGGAGTTAACTAAAAGAGTAAAGAGAATTGGGGAAAAGAAAATTAGACAGAATGTAAAAAAGAGGAGTTATCGTAGAAGAGGAGAATAGGCACAAAGAGGTTAGATCAAGGAATCCATTGTAAGAGTAGGAAATCACCAATCCAAGGTAAGTGTGGAGTTCTAACTCTATAAGGTTGGGTATGATGATTAGTAGATCGAAATGGGGTTTTGGTCCTATGTTGATATTCTTAGGTTTTGGAATGGGAATTTCATAGAACTGATGATTGATGCATTTTTTATGACAATTTCTTGTTACCATGTGTTGTATATGTGTTGTATTGCTTCCAATTCATGAAATTTGGTCTTGTTGTTGGTTTTTGAAAAATTTCATGTTTTGACCGTAAATTTGGTGTCAAAAGTGACGTTGTAGAATTGCGTTTTTATGATCCCAATAGATGTTGTATGAATAGAGGAACATGAGTATATTATTCTTTCGTAAAACAGGACTATCTAGGATGAGTTTTTGGAAGGAAAACTGGCTGGGATAATAGCGAACCCGTAGCCAAATTTTTCTACATCGCTAGTCTGCTTAGCGAGCTAAGAGCGCTTAATGAGCCCTAAAATAAAAAGTTTTATATTTTTCAAAACTGAATTGGGTCTTGGAAAATAGTGATTTATCGTGAGTTTTAGTGAATTTTCCATAATTGACTGGAATCGTTTGAATGGTCTTTGAACCTTGTTTTGATGAAAACCGAATACTTGAACTTTTTCTAAGTTATGCATTGTAATGGATGATTGTTTGAGAAAGACATTTTTATCTTATTTTCTAACTGTTGTTTATGAGTGTTTGTCGTGGCTTTGCGATGACTATGAGGTGATGGCATATATTGGTGTTTGTAGAAGGCTTATGCCTCGTGGTTGCATAATTATGTTGTTGCATGTCGGTGTCGCATACATTGCATTGTCGAGGGCTTATGCTCTGTTGTTGGTTGGGATTGGCGAATCGTGGAAAGCTTATGCCTTGTTGCTGCCTCTATTTATTGGCATTACGTTGAGGGCTTATGCTCTGTTGGTACCACATGCATTCGAGTCAGTGTTGGTCTCATTGCATTTTATAACTAATGATGTGATAATAAGTTGTTTGTGTTGAATAATTGCTTTTTACATGTTGATGGATGATGATAATTTTGTGAAGTTGGTGAAATGTGTATAACTTTATTCTCATATTCTTGTTATCATACGTTTCTTTTTTATGGTTATGATATCTCATCCCTTATGTTTTAATGTTACCCCTATGTTGGTAACACGCAGGTGAGCATGAGTGAAAGATAGTTACCTTCAGTTAGTTCGAGTCGGCGTCGTTGCTCTGATACATAACACTAGGGGGGATGAACGTTTCTTTGTTCTTTTGTTGGATTTTAAATAATTGTTGGAGCCTTCTTGAATATTGAAGTTGGCATTTGTAGAATTAAGTTGTTATGTTGGTTTTAACTGAATTATGAATATTTTCCGCTGCGTAATAAAAGTTTCTTTAAAGACTATGTTATTTTGATCGGTTCATCCGACATTGAATGTGTTATGTATCCATTAATAATTATGAACAAATGTTTATGTTTTGAAGAATGTGACATCCTAGTCTAGTGATGGAAAATTTAAATGAAAATTTTACTCTGATTTTATTATTATTCGCCGGGGTAAATTAGGGTGTTACATTAGTGGTATCAGAGCAGGTCGGTCCGTCTGGCCAAATTGTCGAGTCAGTAGTGTTGTTTGACAATCAAGTATTGCCAACTTAGTTTTCTAACCTTTGTTTGTGGTTGGTGTGGAACAGAAGATGGCTGGAAGGAATGATGTTGCGATTGCTATTGCCTTTGAAGCGATGGCTAAGGCTATGCTGAATCAGCCTAACGCTAGTGCGAATGATGAATCATGCAGCTTGGCAACCTTCCAGAGGGAGAATCCTTCTACCTTCAAGGGTAATTATGATTACGATGGGGAACTAGCATGGTTCAAGGAGATGAGAAAGGATTTTCTGAGTGGTGGACTGCTCTGTAGCGCATAAGGTACGATATGCTACCCATATGGTGGCGGGAGAAGCTGATGATTGGTGGCTAGAGACTCATCAGAGGTTTGAGACTGCAAGTGGAATTATCACTTGAGCTGTATTCAATAGGGAATTTCTGGGGAGGTACTACCCTGAGGATGTCTGCGGGAAGAAGGAAATTAAATTTCTCGAACTGAAGCATGGAAATTGATTGATTACGGAGTATTCTGCTAAGTTCGTGGAACTGGAAAAATTATATCCTCACTATAACGAGGCAACTACTGAATTCTCCAAGTGTATCAAATTTGAGAACATGTTACGCCCAGAGATCAAGAAGGCAATTAGATACCAAAATATTCGTATTTTTCTGGATTTGGTAGATAGATGCAGAATTTATGAGGAGGACAGATATGCTCACTATAAGATCATAAATGAGAATAGAGGTAAACACCAACATAACCGTGGGAAGCCTTATGATACTCCAGCTGGTAAGGGCAAGCAAAAAGTTGCTGAGGGTAAGAGGACTAGTGGGGGAGATACCCCTGCTGGTATTGTATGTTTCAAATGTGGGAAGCCAGGTCATAAAAGTAATGCATGTACAGGAGATGTAAAGAGGTGTTTGCGTTGTGGTAAAACCGGGCATGAAATAGCTGATTGTAAGCACAAAGAGGTGATTTGTGTTAGGAGTAAATTTATGGTATTTTCGTGTGCTAGTATAACTATTTTTCTGTTCTAAACTTAAGAAAATTATGGTAGTTTCATTGGTTTTTCGGTAAGAATTGAACTTTATAAGTTTAGTTCAAGTTGTGAAGCAAATCGAATCACTTTGGGTATTATTGATGCAGGTTTGGAGCTGAAAAATAGCCATACAAGAGCATGAAGAGGAAAGAAAGCTGAAAGAATTGGAAGCAAAGAAAAGAGGCAAGATAAATCAAGGCCGCGCCGCGGGAGTAAGAGGCTGCGCCGCGCAAAACTCACAGTTTTGGGCCGCGCCGCGGGAATCCTTGTCGCGCCGCGAGCCCGACGAATCAGGATTTTTTATTATAAAAAGAAACCCTTGCCGTCATTATGGGTGTGCAATTTTTGGTGAACGAAATTGGGAGAGAAATTTGATTCTGAAGCAAAGGGCAACAATTGAAGGTGGATTCTACATCAATTGAAGAGATTCTCTTGATCATGATGAATACCTCAATCAAACCTTGTGTGTTCTTCATATTCATGGAGAGCTAATCCTCTTGTGTTGAGTTTAAGGTAGTAGTTAACCTATGATTATGCAATACCATTGATTAATTCTTGTGCACAATTGTTTGAGTTTATTATCAATAAGAAACCTTGTTTTTATATTAAATTATTGTTGAATCTTTGATCGAAAGAAAAGGTTCAAACTTTTGCCCTAGGTTACTATATTGATTCAGTCATAATTTGCAGAGATGGAATTGTGAATGAGTTTTCATAATTATTGTGCTTTATTACTCTTATCGATATTGATATTCTGAGAGATCGAATCTCATAACGGTAAAAGGTTATCTAACTTGATCTGAAGACATGGGATCAATTTTGAGGATAAGTGAAGATAATAATTCAAACGATGGTTCACTTATGATTTAATTAATAAATTGCATAGGAATAGGTTGATGAACCCTAAAGCTCAACATACCTCCTTTATTGTTAACTAATTTTTAGCATTATTGTTTTAATTATTTATATTTAAAAGTCAATTTAGGATAATACAACAAAACCACCTATTTTTACTTACTCAAAATAATCAGACTATAGAACGGCGGTGATATTAAACCAATCCCTGTGGATACGATATATAGAAAATATTTACCCAAAAATACTATCAACAAATTGGCGTCGTTGCCGGGTATTGGTGTCAATATTGCACGCATTGCAATAGTCTTTTAATTTTGAGTGTTGTTACTTTATTTTAATTTTGTTGTTTCACTCATTTGTTAGTTTTCCAGAAATTGGTCTCTCACTTTTGAGCCCTTGAAAGTGCCGACCGTCGAGCTTGAACGACGTTAAACAAAGCGCTTGTTGGGAGGCAACCCAACACAGTAACTATTTTTTTATTTTCGCATTTCAATTTCGCAATTTTTATTTTTTATCTAATTTCGCAATTTTTATTTGTCCCCAGTTTAGAATGAGTAGTCCTAAAACATAAAGAAAAGCTCAAGTGGAGAGCAATGAAAATATTCAATAATGGAGCAACATGCGTTTCAATGGTAATGATAGATTTTTTTAAAAAGTGACAAAACAGGAAAATTCTGTCATTCCCAAACTCTTGATATGAATATGAAACTTAAGTTGCTAGTAAATTTCATTGGAAGTTTCTTTATGGTACATAGTAATTGTTAGATCATTTTAGCCTTGAACCATTGTGAGGAAAGCCTTCCACTTTTTACAAAATGCAGGAGACCAACAATCTTTTCGACGTTTTTGTATCATGCTAAACCACAGTGTGCATTATCTTGTGAAAATCTGTTAAAGGGACTAAGGAAATTGTTTCAAATTGAGAGTTTGCTTAGCTCAATCTGTTCTTAAATTTCTTTTGTGAGAGTGCGATCCTTTGCCAACCGTTCTTTGAGCCTAAGATCAAGAAAAAAGAGATAAAATTCAAACAAAAAAAAAGAAAGAATTGAATCTTGATCTCAATGAAATTTTTGTTGCTAAAACATCAACCACAATCTTTGGTGATGTGTTTTCTTTTTTACCTTCTTAGAAAGTAGGGGAGCATTCATAAATCAGATAAGAGGTTGACATCCAAGTTGGGGAGAGGAAAGCCAAAAAAGAACAAGTTGAAAAAGGGCAAGAAAAGAGAAAGACTTACAGTTTAAATAAAATGAAACAAGAAGAAGTTCCAAGGAAAAAGAAAAAGAAAAATAATTTCAAAAATCAAACTGTGAAAGCGGGTGAAAGTGGTTAGAAAAATGAACTGCAAAGGTAAACAGAATCAAGAAGACAAAAAAGATGATTAGAATGCTTCCCTAGATAGGATACCCTTTGAATATCTTCTTAGTTTTTGAATCTAAACCATATTACAACCCTAGAAAGACCTTTCGATTTTCAAATTTCACAAGATTCTATGCTACTTTTGGTAAACGTATGACATGAGTAATTGTTGACTTGATTGTTTGGATGAGTGTTCAACCCCTCGTATATTCATCATATCTTTTGATGAGAGTGTTAATGCTGGTCTAATTATTATTATGTAATGTTTTGAACCTTCCTATGGTAATTTATCTGTGAAGTTTGTTTCATATGCGTATCCTGAGTTTATGGTGTGATGAATTGTGCTTGGATTGACCTTTGATGTGAACCATTCGAATATGTTTAAAAGAAAACTTGTTGCATGATTGTTGAGAAATATCATTGACTTCACTAAGGTGAGTACTTTTTGTTTTAGGACAAACAAAAGTCTAAGTTGGGGAGAGTTTGTTAGGAGTAAATTTATGGTATTTTTCGTGTGTTAGTATAACTATTTTTCTGTTCTAAACTTAAGAAAATTATGGTAGTTTCATTGGTTTTTCGGTAAGAATTGAACTTTATAAGTTTAGTTCAAGTTGTGAAGCAAATCGAATCACTTTGGGTATTATTGATGCAGGTTTAGAGCTGAAAAATAGCCTTACAAGAGCATGAAGAGGAAAGAAAGCTGAAAGAATTGGAAGCAAAGCAAAGAGGCAAGATAAAGCAAGGCCGCGCTGCGGGAGTAAGAGGCTGTGCCGCGCAAAACTCACTGTTTTGGGTCGCGCCGCAGGAATTCTTGTCGCGCCGCGAGCCCGACGAATCAGGATTTTTTATTATAAAAAGAAACCCTTGCCGTCATTATGGGTGTGCAATTTTTGGTGAACGAAATTGGGAGAGAAATTTGATTCTGAAACAAAGGGCAATAATTGAAGGTGGATTCTACATCAATTGAAGAGATTCTCTTGATCATGATGAATACCTCAATCAAACCTTGTGTGTTCTTCATATCCATGGAGAGCTAATACTCTTGTGTTGAGTTTAAGGTAGTAGTTAACCTATGAATATACAATACCATTGATTAATTCTTGTGAAGAATTGTTTGAGTTTATTATCAATAAGAAACCTTGTTTTATATTAAATTATTGTTGAATCTTTGATCGAAAGAAAATGTTCAAACTTTTTCCCTAGGTTACTATATTGATTCAGTCATAATTTGCAGAGATGGAATTGTGAATGAGTTTTCATAATTATCGTGCTTTATTACTCTTATCGATATTGATATTCTGAGAGATCGAATCTCATAACGGTAAAAGGTTATCTAACTTGATCTGCAGACATGGGATCAATTTTGAGGATAAGTGAATATAATAATTCAAACGATGGTTCACTTACGATTTAATTAATAAATTGCATATGAATAGGTTGATGAACCCTAAAGCTCAACATACCTCATTTATTGTTAACTAATTTTTAGCATTATTGTTTTAATAATTATTTATGTTTAAAAGTCAATTTAGGATAATACAACAAACCACCTATTTTTACTCACTCAAAATAATCAGACTATAGAACGGCGGTGATATTAAACCAATCCCTATGGATACGATATATAGAAAATATTTACCCAAAAATACTTTCAACAATTTGCTTCAACTGTTGTGAAGAAGGACATATTAGTACTCAATTTCAAAAGCCTAAGAAAGCACAATCTGGTGGGAAGGTGTTTGCGTTAGCAGGAACTCAGACATTCAGTGAAGACAGACTAATCAAAGGTACATGTTTCATTAATATTACTCCCTTAATTACTATTATTGGTACTAGTGCTACGCATTGTTTTATTGTTGTTGATTGTGTGAAAAAGTTGGGTCTTGTGTTGTCTTCTATGAATGGAGATATGGTCATCCATATTCCAGCTAAGGGGTCAGTGACTACTTATCTAGTGTGTTGGAAGTGTCCTTTATCTATCTTTGGCAGAGACTTTGTTGTTGATTTGGTTTGTCTGTCGTTGAGTGGATTGGATTTGATCTTGGGTATGAAATGGTTGGCATATAACTATGTTATATTAATGGTTAAATATGTGCGGTATTATACTCATGTAGAAGAGGTGGAAATAGGTTTATTATCTGCTAGACAATTGCAGGAATTGGTGCAAGATGAAGCGCATGTATTTTCGTTGATGGCGTCGTTATCTATTGAGAATCAGGCTACAATTGATGAATTACAAGCGGTACATGAATTTCCTGAAGTTTTTCCCGATGAGACTCCCGATGTACCGCCAGAAAGAGAAGTTGAATTATCTGATCTTGTCCCTGGTACTAGACCTATTTCCATGGCACCATACAGGATGTTAGCATCTGAGTTGGGAGAGTTGAAGAAGTAATTGGAGGATTTACTTGAGGAGAAGTTCGTCAGACCAAGTGTATCGCCTTAGGGAGCTCCAGTGTTGCTAATGAAGAAGAAAGACGGAAGTATGAGGCTGTGTGTTGATTATAGGCAGTTAAATAAAGTAACAATCAAGAATAAGTATCCACTTCCGAGAATAGATGACTTGATGGATCAGTTGGTGGGTTCTCGTGTGTTTAGAAAGTTTGACTTGAGATCGGGTTATCATTTGATTAGAGTAAAGATGAAGATATTCAGAAAACAGCTTTCAGAACCCGATACGGGCATTATGAGTGTTCGGTGATGTCGTTTAGTGTTTCTAATGCGCCGGGAGTATTTATGGAATATATGAACAACATCTTTCATACTTACTTAGATCGGTTTGTGGTAGTATTCATTGACGATATTCTGATTTACTCTAAGTCGGAAGAAGAACATGTCGAACATTTGAGAGTGGTATTGTAGGTTTTGAAAGAGAAGAAGTTATGTGCAAAGCTGTCCAAATGTGAATTTTGGTTGGAAAAGGTTAGTTTTCTTGGTCATGTCATTTCAGGTAGTGGCATTATTGTGGATCCATCCAAAGTAGATGTAATGTTGCAATGGGAAGCTCCAAAATCGGTCACGGAGATTATAAGCTTTTTGGGCTTGGCTGGTT
Source organism: Vicia villosa (assembly GCF_029867415.1). Classification (NCBI taxonomy): domain Eukaryota; kingdom Viridiplantae; phylum Streptophyta; class Magnoliopsida; order Fabales; family Fabaceae; genus Vicia; species Vicia villosa. The sequence goes on along the minus strand of NW_026705993.1, from coordinate 157,391 downwards.
ATTATAGGAGGTTTATCGAAGGCTTTTCTAAGTTAGTACTTCCGTTAACGCGACTGAATTGTAAAGGTAAAGCGTTTGTGTGGGATATTTAATGTGAAGAAAGTTTTACTGAGCTAAAGAAGAGATTGAAAATGGCTCAGATTTTGATATTACCTAACCCTGAAGAATATTTTGTTGTGTATTGTGATGCTTCTAAATTGGGCTTAGGTGGTGTGCTTATGCAGAATGATAACATGGTAGCTTACGCATAGAGACAATTGAGGATTCATGAAAGGAATTATCCTATGCATGATTTGGAACTAGCTGCAGTGGTATTCGTGTTGAAAATTTGGAGACATTATCTTTATGGTTATAGATTTGAAATATTCAGCCACCATAAGAGTTTGAAATATTTGTTTGATCAGAAGGAATTGAATATGAGGCTGATAACAACCTCCATCCTAAAAAAAACACCAGCCAGCCATCATGATCTGATGCTGCTTCAATTTACCTTCTCCAGCTTAGGCATAACCTATTCCATTAGAATAGTTACAAGCAAGCACACTCAACTTTGGATTCTTTCGAACAGCGAAATCCTCTAGATGTTAGAGAGGAATTCCTTGACATTTGAGCTTGACATCCATCCATGCAGAATCTGATTGAGATGTCTTCAACAACTATCCACTAGAAACTAGAATTCAGCTTCTGCACTCCTACTCCCTTTGATCAGAAATAAACTAACTCAAGGGGAAAAACAAACATTGATCACATATTGACCAACACACATATCTAAGACATGTTCCTTGGATAGAAACTTCTTATACACACAAACTAGACGCCTCTTCTTCCAGATCAGGAGTAGGTTCTAAACATATATGATTAATACACATTTGTTTAGCACCCAAAGTTTCTGCTATGCCCTACTCTCACCCAACACAATTTTGCATAACCTACTGCTCAGATGTTCCAACATCTGATAGAACATTAGTTCCTTGTCCAAGGAACGCAATAAGAGATCCACTATCAAAGCCTGGAGATTGGCTTTTTCAGAGTTGGAAGCAAAAATAAATTGTTCCTAACTTTTTCCAGATCTCTTTACAGCAAACTCATATATGAGCGCCTTTATGAGTGGACTTGAGATCACCCTCATGTATCGTTGGCATCTCTGACAAGTTAGTTGAACAACTCTTCAAGTATCACCACCACTACACCGTGGGATACACCTTCAGAAGAGAATAGAGGGTTGCAGCCTCAACACATAGTCGTCAGGAGTTTTTCATTAGATATGCAGCGGAATAAAACCAGAAAACTCCTTGACAACCCTCAAGCATTTGTAAAGGTCTGAAAATAAATCAAACCCTTGGCAGCCCATCTCTAAAGCTACATACTTGAGCAACACAGACAGGGAAAATCACACCTATCATGAACAGTCCACCCCTCACTTCTAGGGACCATTCAAACAGCTTTTCAGTACAAATTTTCTTCCTTGTACATGACCACAAAGTATCTTCCTAGGATCTCATCCAGAGATAGAACAGGATGTCTGCTCTGATACCAATTAAAATTCTAGTACAGTCCGACTCAAATGTCCTATAAGGATGTCGTGACATCTGATCTGACATTAATAATACAGGAAAGGTATAACATACTGAAAAAATAAATAACACCAGAATTGTTTACCCAGTTCGATGTAACTACCTACTCTGGGGGCATACCAAGCCAAGAATGAAGTCCACTATCAGCAGCATTAATTTATAGATCCTACAACCAACACACTCGTTGACGATCTACTCACTTAATCACTTCCCAATGACCCTCCTACCTAGATCTTATCTAGATATGGAATATCTCCATCCCACTTCCAACCATCGCAATAGTGTCTAGCAGTTAACACTTAGTCAGTGTTTCAACAGCTTGTTCACCTCATGAAGATCCCACTCCATAATAATTCTGATCACACAAAAAGAACACCAACAAGAAGGCACACTTCCATGACTATACTTATCCCAACATGATAAGAACAATACCTAGCTAAATTTCAAACCAAACTCAACCGTTTGTTAGCTTGTAACTCAGTAAGGAACACAACTTGGTGTTGTGTCATTAGCTTCCTCCAAGAACAATACTTCTCTTACCTAAAGGCTTCAAGAAGAACTGTGACCATCCCACAGCCCGTGTGGTTCATACAACACAACTCATTACCTACAGGTTTCTGAGTGTGAGCATAGAATAATCATTCACTCGAATTGTTCCTCTACCACTCTCCTAGAGAGTGGCCCTAAGACTTAGCCCTAATGATTACATCTTAATGAATTTGGATGACCCAAAACCTAGGTTACAAAGCTTCTGTTTATAACCTATTCCTAACTGGATTTGGGCCTTCAATCACAGCTAATTCGCTGTTACAAATCAGCAGTAACTTCTGCTACAAACAAGGTCTTCAATCTTTAGTTTCCTAAATAATTTCCATATTTTAGAAACTGTATAATCTTCAAATATTCTGACTTGATTCTTCTGACCTTTAAATGTGTGCCACATAGGATTACATAATATTCTTTGAATATTCTACTTATGTTAATTTTGATCTGAATCTCATTAATCCAGCTCAGCAGGTACGATGACGAATGCTCCCTCATAGGACATCTTATTCGACATGTTGTTCCAGAACATGTTCCAACATTCCATAGGACATCTTCTATTAGCAAGTTTTACATCCTATGATACATATTGCTGCTACTATAGTTTAGCCAAACATAAATGCCAATTACATAATTCAGAGAATTAACAATCTCCCCCTTTGGCTTATTTTGGCTAAAACTATATATACACATATAAATACATTCAAACCTAAATAGCATCAAGACATAAACTAAAAATATAAGAAGCGATAGTTTTTAGTCTTCATCTTCGACAGTCTTCAAATCTTTGACAGATGATTCTTCTTTAATCTTCATTGTCTTCATACAAGTTCTCTCCCCCTTTTAGCCATAATATGGCAAAGGAAACATCAGGAGGAACAGTCAAGTCTGATTTATATGTCACAACATCTTTTTTGACATTTTCAAAACATTACCATTTCGACACATCAGCCTGCAACTCAATAGAGAACCTAAGTTCTCAACATGACGTTAAGACATCCTGTCTAACATCTCTTTTGATCAACATAGCATTAGCCCCCCCTCAAAACCTGCTAGCACACATTAGAGAGAAAAAATATTCTCCCCCTCAAAATCAGCACTTACTGTGGTTAGTACATACTATTACTCCCCCTTTTTAGCCATAAATGTGACAAAGGTAGTAACTAACCAAGAAAACAAACCACATTAGCACCTAAGTAAAAGGAGTCTATATTTCATACAAGTTCTATACAATTCCTGCGCATTTTAACCCTTACACCACCAAAAACAAAAACAACATTTAAACAGGAGCGTCATCACCATCAACTTGATAACCGCTGAGACAACTTGTCTTAGAATTATGAAACCTAGCAAATTCTAGTTCCTGTACCAACATGCATACTTTTAAACCACTTAGTCACACCGTCCAAAGAGATACTATTGACATACTAGACTGAACCAGCTCGGTACAATGTCCTGAACAATGTCTTGACATCCGACTAGACATTGTATACATTCTCAACCTTGATGAAAACATCTTTAGCAACCAGTCAGAGATGTTTTGAATAACCACATGCTCCAAGGCATAATAGCAATTCTTTCCACTATAGTCAAGGTAAACTCCTTTCAGCCAGAAAGAGTAACACATACCAATACATCATAATATTAGATGGTGACATCTTCCTTTCACCATAAAAGAACTCATAGAGTCCCTCCAAAATCTGCATAGAAAAATAGATTCTCCCAGACACAAACACTGTCCTTCAGAGGGTCATGTGTAAATAAGATTCAACTAATTAGCCTTCCATGGCTAGAGACGTGCATGACCTGATCACAACCACAGATAGCTACATCAAGTAGTCACATGTCACAACATGTTGTCTGACATTACAACCTCAAAAGAGGTTGATCCGCTGTCGCGCGCGGGTCAAAAACGAGTATTTTGTAAAACGTAGTACAGCGACAATGGCTCGAGTCGTATCGCAAGGATTCTTAATTTTTATTAACTAAAAGCTAAATCGATTTAGGGGGGGTTTGGTTTGGTCGAAAAAATGATTATCAAACGAGATTATGAAGATAAGCTGTTTTGAAATAAGTGATTATGAAATAAGTCAATCTACCGATTCGGTTCCTACTAATCATCGATTATTATAATTTCACTACCCTAAGCGGATTCCGTTCCTGTTCGATCACAAAATCAATTGACAAGCGCAACAATTTTATAGAATTATATTTCCCGTTTGCCGAATTAAGCATTCGGTTAAGCAAAAGGCGAATTAACGATTAAGCATACGATAAAACGCATAGAAATTTGGGAACCATAAATCAATCGAACCAAACAATCTACTCTACGAATAATCAGATTAAGCAAATGATAAACACAAAGTAGAATTGAAGGAATTAGAATTATAATGCAAAATTATATTAATCTCATAGTATTAGAACCTGAACACGGTAGATTAACTCAAAAGGATTAGTTCGCCATGGATCAATTCGTACAAGCTTGATTTTTTCGTGAATGGAAGATGGTTGCTACTGTACCGCGGCTGCTAACCTAAGGGACAATAGCACAACCCGTTTTACAATCCAACTGGGTCAAACATACGACCCAGGCCCAAAACTAATTGACCCGAAACTTAACTATAACTAGTGTTGCAACTTCAACGAATTTTCTGGCTCTTCTACAGTCCGATTCTGACTTCGACTCCAACATAAGAATTGTAGCTCTTTCTCTTAGCTTTCCGTCGATTATTAGAACGCCTCAATCGGACTCCTAGAACTCCAGTTATGATCGTTTCCGTGCAGACTGCTAAAGCTGAAAAATAAATACGAAAATCAAATAACAATAAAAATAAATTAAAATATAAAAACATAATAAAATAGAAAAATAAACAAACTAAACCATAGAAATGCCTAAGTACAAACATAAAGGAATGTGCATCAAAATGCACTGATCAAATTCCCCCACACTTGAACTTTTGCACTCCGAGCAAAATGAAAAACAAAACAACGAAAGCATAAATACATCAACAGTTACTCATCCTAGGCTACAAATCTTCTTCGGGTAAGTTCGCATCGCCATGTACTAATCTTGCACACTAAGGGCATCGTAAGAACACTAACCACATATATGCAGACATAAGCCTCCTAAATACACAAACCAATTCAAATCATATTATTATACCATAACCTAACTTACTCATCCTTTTTGCTCTTTTTCATTCAGGCGCAATCACATTAAGCCCGTTATCTCCACACACTTATAGCAAGGCTACCGGTTAGTGACTCTGATCCCTTTTTTTGCATGGGGTTCCGGTACTTACGTGGCATAACCCTTTTGCTTACTCAGATGTAGTTGCGGGGGATCGGATCGTAATCCTCCCTACCAAGTTCAGCACCAGAAACCGCTGAACCAACTAACAAAGAGTTTTGAAATCTTTTTTTTTTGAAGATTACACAACCGTTGGGTTAAGTGACCGGGTGAGGGTCATCAAACTTAGAAGGTGTATTACCTTTTTTTTTATTTCGGAACATTCACTTATATTCATCGGCTTCCCTGCGTAAAGTGTGTGAGAGATGGTGCCGACTGCTGAAATAAACTACTCAAGAGCTGTCAGAGAATGAGAATTAAGGCTAAAACATAATAACAAATTTAAATCAATTTCCATATGCAGGAGACTCACGGTGTTAGAACGATACCGATCTTATGAATTTTTCCAAGTCTCCGCAAACTCGACTCAAATCAGTCTATAGCCTAAAACTTTCAAAACGATGCATATTTATTTATTTTTTTAAACTGAAAACAAAACAAGAAAACAAAAGAAAATAAAACAAAGAACAAAAGCAAAGAAAATAAATGATTCCCTCCCCCACACTTAAAACAAGCATTGTCCTCAATGAAAAGAACTCAAATATAAAGTAAGAGTGAGAGAAAGGAAAGAACACACCCGAGTATTCAAGGAGGATATGTGATCGCATAAACAGCCTTTGCTAGTGAAACCTCTTTTACAATCTCTCCTTCCAAAGTAGGGCTCTCATGGAATAGCCTAATACGGTGTACATTGACCTTGAAATTTATTTTAGTGCCTTCGCCTTTTATTCCAGGATCAAAGAACAATCTCCGAAAAGTAAAAGTGTCGAATGCGCACGTGAAAGTGATGTCATTTATCACAACGTCAAAGATCAATGGTTGAAAGGGCTGCCTCACTAATTTTTCTTCATCTGAAAGTGAGATCTAATGCTCATTACATGATGGAATAATATCAAGAATGTCAATCAAAGTCCATCCAATTCCATTTCTATGTTTCTTCAATGATTTCTCTTCATTCTCAAATTCAATCTTTGATGAATAATTTAAATCTTCAGGAAGTAGTGCAGACTCTAAAGAAGGTGGTTGTTCAACGGATGGTGTGTTTTGGGCAGCCGAGATTTCAAGTTCAACGGCATAAAAAACTTCATTGACAACTTCACCTGTAGGAAAAATGTCACCCTGCAAGGCATCATTAATCTCAGCACAAACAACACACACGTTAGTGTCAGTGCAATCAGAACACGAGTAAACATTATCAAAACCAGAAAAAGATGGAAAATTGACAGCTGCAAACAAATCATTATAAGTGTCATCAACAATTTCAGAATCAAGTTTAGGAATGGACTTAACCACCTCTTTATTTTTTTCTGGTGCTGGTTCAATCGATTCAACACTCTTTTCGAAACTCAAGGAAATCGCACTTACATTAGGACCTTTTGGATTCACTACTTTTTGGGAAAGTAGTTGGTTTGATCCTTGAGCTTGTTGCATGACATTCATCAAAGTGGCAAGCTGTCCAATTTGTGTTTGCAAAGTTTGAAGAGTAGAATCTATTTGTTGTTGATACTGAAGATTATTTGCAGCCATTTGTTTGACAATATTCTCTAGTGAAGGTCTGGAAGATGCAAAAGTTGTAACTTGGGGAGGGAAGAATCTTTCTAAGAACACTTTTTTGAGATCATTCCAGCTTGTAACAGAATTCGGCTCAAGGTAGTATAACCAATCTTTTGCAGCACCTTGAAGTGAGAACGGGAAGACTCTCAGCTTGATATGGTCTTCTGTTATTCCTTTAGGTCTCAATAATGTAGAACAAACAATCTGGAATTCTTTCAGATGCTTATGTGGATCCTCACCTGTAAGACCACTAAACCTTGGCAACAAGTGTATTAAACCAGATTTTGATTCAAAGGGAACAACAACATCAGCATATTCAATACATAAACCATTATAATTAACATCAAGCGCAGCTAGCTGCCTTAGTGTTCTTTGATCAACCATATTATCAAAATCAAGTTCAGAATCAAAATCAATTAAGCAATGAAGCAACAAATGCGAAAATGCCAACAATGTACTATAACAGCCATAAACAAATAGAATGAAGGAACACGATTAAAATAAGTTCAGAAAAATATAAAAACACAAAATTTAATCTAATTAGATGAAATACGAATTTTGAGAATTTTTTTGGATTTTTTCGACTCTATGGAAACAATAAAAAATTCATTAAAAATAGAAAAACGATGAATTTGGCAATTTTGGGTGGAATTCCCTTACTCTTCTAGAGTAAGGGAGTATTGATCGCACGATTTTTCTTCTTCCAGTAGGCAAAATGTTTTTACAATCGAACACAAGTTTTTCAAAAACTGAATTTTTCGACTCTAAACGCGGATTGGCCAAAACCGTGAGGAAACTACTGCCTAAACGCATGAGCACTAAATCTAAGACTCTAAAATCAGTTAATAATAACAAGAATCCCCGGCAACGGCGCCAATTTGATCCGCTGTCGCGCGCGGGTCAAAAACGAGTATTTTGTAAAACGTAGTACAGCGACAATGGCTCGAGTCGTATCGCAAGGATTCTTAATTTTTATTAACTAAAAGCTAAATCGATTTAGGGGGGGTTTGGTTTGGTCGAAAAAATGATTATCAAACGAGATTATGAAGATAAGCTGTTTTGAAATAAGTGATTATGAAATAAGTCAATCTACCGATTCGGTTCCTACTAATCATCGATTATTATAATTTCACTACCCTAAGCGGATTCCGTTCCTGTTCGATCACAAAATCAATTGACAAGCGCAACAATTTTATAGAATTATATTTCCCGTTTGCCGAATTAAGCATTCGGTTAAGCAAAAGGCGAATTAACGATTAAGCATACGATAAAACGCATAGAAATTTGGGAACCATAAATCAATCGAACCAAACAATCTACTCTACGAATAATCAGATTAAGCAAATGATAAACACAAAGTAGAATTGAAGGAATTAGAATTATAATGCAAAATTATATTAATCTCATAGTATTAGAACCTGAACACGGTAGATTAACTCAAAAGGATTAGTTCGCCATGGATCAATTCGTACAAGCTTGATTTTTTCGTGAATGGAAGATGGTTGCTACTGTACCGCGGCTGCTAACCTAAGGGACAATAGCACAACCCGTTTTACAATCCAACTGGGTCAAACATACGACCCAGGCCCAAAACTAATTGACCCGAAACTTAACTATAACTAGTGTTGCAACTTCAACGAATTTTCTGGCTCTTCTACAGTCCGATTCTGACTTCGACTCCAACATAAGAATTGTAGCTCTTTCTCTTAGCTTTCCGTCGATTATTAGAACGCCTCAATCGGACTCCTAGAACTCCAGTTATGATCGTTTCCGTGCAGACTGCTAAAGCTGAAAAATAAATACGAAAATCAAATAACAATAAAAATAAATTAAAATATAAAAACATAATAAAATAGAAAAATAAACAAACTAAACCATAGAAATGCCTAAGTACAAACATAAAGGAATGTGCATCAAAATGCACTGATCAGAGGTACACGATCTCCACAGGCTGAACCTCACACAAGCTTTTATAATATTTGTACCGTTGCAGCAACAAACCAAAGACAGGCACATCACTCCCCCTATCATGGATAACCAATGCTCCTTCTGAAGATGAGCACTTAAGCACCAGATGACAACACACATGAGAGACTCCATACTTTCATACTGAAGGGCAGCCACTTCACACACTTGGATGAACATACCTACTAAACATCTTCACATATTATAAGATCAGTATTGATACAGATATTCTCACTCCTTGAGAACAAATCTAAGCACCTTTCTCTACCCACTCATCAAACATATCTGATAAATGCCTTAGCCCATCAACACACCAAGGACATTTCTGGTAAATGGCCTTACAAATCCACACACTTTGGATGCTGCCATGTCCACTTGCTTTGACAAAAAAAAATAGATTGCTTCATAAGTCTCAGACATATCTAATCTTTTCTTGCAGCAGAGGGAAAACACCTCCTCAAAACATCCTGATCAGATCATATTATCTGACACCATTCTCCTTCTTCATTAGCATTAGCACAAGCATATTCAATATCTAATGCATCAGGATTAGCAATTATACTTGCCCTAGTTGGCAGGGTCTTCACCTGGGATGATGTCACAACAATGTTTGGAACATGTGTTGCACCCCAAAATTCGCCCTCTTTATTTGAGCTATAAGTTAATGATGACGTTTATTTCGTCATTCAAAAATTGAAGAAAAATAATGAAGAGTTTTCATGGGTTTAAGAAAATACGGTGAAAAATGGTTTATACGGTGGAAATACGAGAAAATTCATAAGTCCCTTCTGGAAGGTGATATGAGCTGAATTCTCGTGTAGCCCCGACTATTTCGACGACATCTACAACTTTCGTGTTTGGCTCGGAAGCCAATTCTTTGAGGAAGGTTGCCAGATTTGCAAATTACATGAGGTTTCGCAGTGAAAAACGGTGTTGAATGTAGGGTTTCGGGCCTCGGAAAATTCATATCTCACAATCCGCTTGTCGGATTCGCTTGAAAATTTAACCGGAGCTCCGTACCATCATTATCAACATTTCATATGTTCGGACCGAAGGCCAATTATGCACTGAAAACTCCCAGAATTTTAAGGATCGTCACGTTCTTTCGGTAAAAAGTGTGTTTTCGAGTATGTCGCGCCGAGTTCGAAAATTCATAACTCCTTCGATTTTTATCGTATGAAGTCCAATCTGGCGGAATTTTTTCGGAAATTTAGTTAGCTTCGATTCTTCGTCACACATGCTTGTTCGGATTTTGAGCCAAAGGTGGAGTTTTATCGAGTTCTTTGAGCGGTACTCACAAAATTCTGCACAGTCGCGCCAGATGAATCGACGCTTCTCGTCATTCAAATGCGCGTAATTTCTTCATCGCTTATCAGATTGAGACGATTATCGCGGCGACGAGTCAAGAATTTGGTCATCTTCACAATGGCATTGGTTTCATTTCGGAATTCAGAGCCGAATCGAGTTTCCTTAAAAATGAGCCAAAATGAGACGCACCGAGGGCAATTTGGACATTTCGCGTTGATAATATATAAACATTTTTCTCTTCACAAATTAAAGGAGGACTCTCATAATTTCAATTTACCAAAAAAAGATCAAAAACACTTTCTCTCAATTCTCTCTCAATTCTCTTGAATCAAAACCACAATTTTCTTCAAGAGTCAAGAACAACATGGATTGAAGAATCAAAGATCGAAGTTTGAATCTCTTCTCCCTCTCCTCACTAGCTCGTGCGCCTCACTCTCTCTCCTCTTGGATTTTGCTTTCGCATTCGTGTCGTTCGTGTCGTGTTCGCGTTCGTGTCCGTACTTCGGTTTAGATCTTCATCCGGTAAGCCTTTGAACCTTGAATTGAATGCTTAATTGTTGATGTTAACATGATTCGAATGTTAGATCTAGGTATTGTTTATGTTTAATTGAGGATTGATGATGATTAAGTGTTGGATTCAAGTTGTTAGATTGAAATTTTGCTTGCAATCGCATGTTGATACAAGTTTGGTGCACTATGTGTTTGTTATAATGCTTGCATGAACTTGTTGCTTGATGATCATTGATGATGACTTGAAATCTATGTGGATTGATGCCTAATTGTGTTTGTTTGATGCTCATAATGCTGTACAAATTGAGGCAAATTCGTGCTTGGTTACATCTCTTATTGGGTGCATGATTGAAGTGCTTTTGAATGTTGATTTTGCTGATTTTTCACTTCTGATGCTGATGTAACCGGTTACCTGATTCATGTAACCGGTTACATGACTTGTTTTTGACCATGTTACGTCACTGCCAGTGATGTAACCGGTTGCCTCATTCATGTAACCGGTTACATGCCCCCCTTTTTCTCAAAAAAATAGCTACTGCCAGTGATGTAACCGGTTACCTGATTCATGTAACCGGTTACATGACCCTGTTTTCCGAAAAAAGGATAGTTTCTGCCAGTGATGTAACCGGTTACCTGATTCATGTAACCGGTTACATGCTTTTTTTTTAGTTTTTTTTCCAACTTCATTTTGTTGTATCCCTCGCATCATTTCGAGTTTTTATGCATGTGAATAGTGTTTTTCGAGTGTAACGATGTTTCTGGAGCCATTGGTGATGTTCAAATTTGGTTTCGGTTGATATTTTGTCGGTTTTCTTTGCTTTTCCCTTGTTGTTCGTTTATCATTCAAATAACGCAGTTCCGATTGCGATATGTTGTTATCTCTAACTTGTGTGCTAGTGTGCAAGGCTTGTTGGATGCTCACAGATCGACGCTTATTACTCGAGTGTTCCGCTTCATTTGCGGGACACGATCCATTAACCCGTGTTGTGTTCTCGTCTTGGAGACACGTTCCTATTACTTTATATCTGCTTGTTTGGTTTGCTTGTTCCTCTTGCAAGTGTATTGTGATTGTGCTCGACGCGCATGTCGACATTTGTGTGCTTTCATGGCTAATCGGTGTGCTGACTATTTGCTTTTGCTTTGCTAGCTCGCTCGCGGGATCCTAGTTTCCTTGCTCTCTTCGCTTTAGTTTACGGATCATCATCATTTGGTATTGATTCCGTTTCATTTTATTCTTTCTCGCACTTTATCGCTTTCTCGCATCATCCTTTAACATGAGAAGTAGGACTTAGACATGTATCTGGCCAAGTCCTCGAAAGAGGCTCTGTTTTTGTTGGTGTGTTTATATTTGTGCTTTGTGGCAGGGAGTCACGGTGTAATAAGTCCTATATGGCACTCCGTTAAGTCCTCATGGAAGGCATGCGGAAAGGGTTAGCAATCAACCCCCACCTAGTCTCATCGAGTCCGTTCGGTATGCGCACGCTACGCGTCGCTTGCTTCCGAACCAGCACAAGATCCTGTTATCGAGTATGTCAGGAAAATGGTTCATGCAGCCGGACCCCCGCCTTTCCTATAGCTCGCGTCGCTCGACGTTGATGCTCGGTGTACGCACGCACCATTTTCCTTTACGATCCGTGACGGCTTGGTTGCTGAGAGGGAATCGCTCCTCTTGTCTATGGCCCGATCATTTTCGCGAGGTCTGATGCTTGGTTGACTTGGGTTGAGCTGCTCCCCTTGGCTATGGCGGGACCGCCTTTCTACCATTCGGCCAGTGCCGTTGGTTTGTTTGCTTTACGAGCGGAGCTCGTTTGTGTGCTATTTGTTTGCTTTCGCTTTCCCCTCGTAGGTTGATAGTTTAGTTTAGACTGGTACCCTTTGTATGCTAACATTAGGTAGCAAGCTTTCCCCCTTTAGCTTAGGTCTTCCTCATGCATCTTTTAAAACACAAACCACACTCTTTGATTTTCTTTTCTTAAGAACTTGTTATTTCCGCTCCATTCCCAGCATAAGTCTCCAAAGGTCGAGCAGCGGAGTGTGAATGTAACTCGTTCACCTAAAAAACACAAAACAAACAGAAATTAGTTAGCCGAGCTACGGTAGCTCTGATTCTGCAAAACAGATACGTAGGCAGCGGGGTAGGGCCCGTGCGAGCGCAATCCTTTCTTTTCCCTACATTCTGCATTCATTTTAGGCCAGATTAGCGTAAATTTGTTACACACCCATATTTTTAGACACAAGCGTGGATACCATCGAGTACGATGGGCGCGAGGGGTGCTAATACCTTCCCCTCGCGTAACCGACTCCCTTACCCTTTTCTCTGGTCATGAGACCGTTGTTTTGTTTTGTGGTATGCTGGCATTCCCTTCCTTTTTAGGATAAATATGTTAGTGGCGACTCTGTTAATTTTCCCGGTAGCGACAGCTGGCGACTCTGCTGGGGAAATCTCGACCTATTGCGGGTCCGGACTTAGCGAGTCGATCCTAGCGCTTGTGCGTTTATCTTTGGGTGCTTTACTGCTTTGCATATTTACATGTTTGCATTGCATTCTATGTGCGCTTTTACTTTTCTGCATCATATTCTGGACTGTCTGGATTTCTGTCTGTTGGGTGGGTGTTTCAAGAGGTAAAAGACCCAATACCCAGGTCATGAGTGATACCTTAGGAACTAGGACTAGAGTGGCCGTGACGGACAGAAGGCGTATGCCTGATTGATCTGATCACGTATCCACGGGTAGAGCTTGGTGGAATGAGGCAATATCATATGATAACGCCTACATTCGATCCTCTGTTGGCTTTTCGACCTACCCTGGCCTAGATTTACCCGTGAGTGGGGCGGGAATCAATCATTGCTTAACAGGTACATTGATGGTGACTTTGGTTCTTGATTGAGTGGTTCCATTTCCATGATGGTGACTATGGTTCTGATTTTATTGATTATGGCACGTGATCTACGGGGAGTTCCAAATTGGTGCCGAACCTTTGAACTTGTGCCGTGTGATTTCTCGGCATCCCAGATATATCCAGTATTGTGGTTCCCAACACCTTGCATCATTGCATATTTACTTTCTAAAAAATGATGTATAAAAAAATATCTAGCATACATGTTCCTTCCATTTCCAAGGAATCATATCTTTAAGCCTTGTGTTGAGCTTTTCCATCTCTTGCTTGCTAAAAAAACCAAAACACGAGGATTCCTTGGAAATTGAATGAACATGGCATTGCACGCATATCATACATCTCATACATTCCATACATAACAGGTATTCAGGATTGAGGATCTCTTATTCAGACTTTGTACTCTCACCAGACTCAGAGACTTGACTTGTTCTTATTGTGTGCTCAAAGATGGGTTATGAAACAACTTTGTGGGGAGTTTTCGAGAAGAAAACTTAGTTGGGGTTGTTTATGAGGACATGCAAGTTGTTACCCATGCTCAAGGACTCTTAGTAAGAAAAACTCAAGGAGCACTTTGTGGATCTCTTCCACAACCTTACGGTTTCAAAAGCTCCTTTTCAGTGGCTAATCTCTTTTCTCTCATGGATTCAAGGGGTATGCTCTTAGCAAAAACAAAAGAGGCTTGGAAGATAGTTCTATATGATTTTCATGTCTTATGCTCACTAGCTTCTATGCTTGCTTTATTTGCAACTGGTTAAGCTCCGTACTGTATTGATGTTTGCAAGTTCTCTGCTTGATGATGATGGCACTAGGTGTGAGTTCTATTCTGGGGCACCTGGTCGTGATGTTGGATCTTCAAGTCTTTGAAGTTGCTTGGGGCTCCCGCACGAGGGATAAGCAAGACACTGTCTATCTTGAGCATTGCACCATTTGCATTGCTCGAATCCCTAAAGCACTTACAAATTCCGTGTGACTTCACCAGAATTTTCTGCCAGACCGTAATCAAGAGTGATCTGCAAAGGCACCTCTCATTCTCAAGGTTCTGTTTCATATCCAGAGTCACCTCCTTCTCATGGAGTTTCCTTTTCAGCAACCATTGCTTGTCAACAGAGACGGAAAGAATATGAGAAGCAAGCTGATGTAATCCTAATGCCTTATGATCAGTTGCATCCCTGCTTGTTGGAATTTCAGTTGGTTAAGATTCATGCTTTGGGTCTTTCTTACCACAGATAGCTCTCTTGATTTCGATGACAATACTCGGTGTTTTCCATTCTGAGGGCACCTGATCCTAATGTCAAGCCTTGCAAAGGGTTGAGATACAAAGAGTCTAGGACTTGCTCGATGCAGGGGTTTGAATTTATTCATAATGGTTTCTACTGGTTAATCCCATTTCATCCACTGCAAGTAGAATGTTTGTTCTTCCTCGAGGAAGTAAGTCATGAGAATCACTTGCAATTGGTACTGCTAGAGGCTTCCTTCTCAACAAATATTGTGTGTTCCAAGTAATGACTTTGATGGCCAAGCGTCAAAGGTTATTGTTGTTCGCTGATAGTAATACAAGTTTCCTCCATTCATGATGGTGTTTTCTATCTAGCAGTTATATTTAGGGCTCCCGACCGAGGGATAAGCAAGACTCTGTGTTCTTAAGTTCGCATCATTGGCAACTCAAATCCCTAAAGCATTCACAAACTCGCGTTGCTGTTGTTTGGGGCTCCCGACCGAGGGATAAGCAAGACGCCTTGTATCTTGAGTTTGTGCAGCACTGGCACAACTCAAATCCCTAAAGTTGAGCACTTACAACTTCTGTATGGCTTCACCGAAATCTTCTTCCAGAAGGTGATCTGAGGTGTTCTACTGTAACGCTTGATGTTTTCCACTATGGGGGCATTTGGTTATCTGAATGGAGATCGTAAGCCATTAAAAGACAAGGTTCAAGACCTGATTGATTCAAAGGCTATCACATTCGCACTTGAGGGCCATAATTGAAGTTCTCCTTTGACTCAATAGATCTTCTAAAGCAATAAGTCCATACGGAGAAGATCTCCTCAACGTTGGAAATTCTTAAATCATCATGCATGTTCATGTTTAAGCTTTCTTGCTTTGTTCAATACTGTTCGTATGTAAAACTTGTTTGTTTTTGAACTATAATAATAATGCATTGGATATGTTCGTCTTGAAAAAATCCATTCGCTTTTGTTCTTATATGTTTTTATATGCTTTTTGTGATAATCAACTCTTGTTAACAAAGCATGATAACTCCGTAGGGAGAATGATGAACATAATACCAAGAACCTCAAATGGTATGCTTTTGAGTAGAACCCTGTTGATGATGTACAGGCATTGTTTCAAATTCCCAAACACTGGAGATATAAGGGAGTGAAACCTTCGTTAACCCCTCTGAGCCTTCGAAGTAGGAGTTTCTTTTCTATGCAGGAAAAAACCCTCACATTTAACCCAGGGGCGGGTAGTGTTCAGTTAATCTGATCGAGCATTCAAATTCATCAGGAACACACATCTAAGGATACAATAATGGCTATCCTTCAAAAGATTGAGGAAATTCAAATCCACAACGATTATCCCTCACCACAGGAGGTCGAGACAACGATTTATCCCTCACAACAGGAGGTCGAGACCAACATCAAAGCCGCTGTGGTTTATCCCTCACATCAGGAGGTCAAAATATGACGATACCACAATGGTAATTCTTCATCAATCAATGTCTCAGGCAGTCACTATGCACTTCCAACAAATCAGAGATTTAGGATCACACGACTTGTTCAAAATAAAAGAATGAATCAAAAAGAAAAGAAAAAAAAGAAGAAAAGCCCGCTAAGTCAATAACTTGAAAACAAGTGACTTAGGCAAAAGTTAGAGCATCCCGCTGGACATCCAAATCAAAATTCAAAAGAATTTGTCCAGGCAAAAGTTAGGGAAACAAAAAAAAAGAAAAGCAAAAGCGAAAAACAAGGATTACAAAATAAGAATCCTCAACAAAGAACAAAGCCGTTTGATCAAACACCAAAAACAAAAGGTAAAGTGATTGCCGTGTCCGGAAGACCTCATTGATTCCTCAATCATCTCAGACTCCTCTTGAAAGATGAATGCTCGCATCGAGTTAACTGAACATAGGACTGGAGAACATCATGAAGGGGGTGGACACCAAATAATTTGAGCCTAAAAATCTTTTTTTTTTAAAAACCGTGAACCTGGCCACGTTACAACCCTTAAAAGTCCTAATTGAAGCATGGGTTAATTCGAAAGCAGACTATACACGAGAATACGGTAAGCTGACTCCTAGGAGATTCGCTAAATGCTTGGGTTGGTATCACACCATCTTTCTTTCATAAAAAATCGATGTTACGACATCCTTTCAAAAAGTTTCTTTAAACTTAGAGACAAACATACTCTTTGCATTAGAATTATATTTCTCATAATAAACATTCTTTGCATATGAACAAGTGCTTAACATCAAGAAAGCTTCCATCATGAACTTCAGATGAACAGTTTTATCCTCCTGAAGGACAAGTTGTCTTCCGAACTCCGTTGAGCAGAGGCAGTAATATTTCAAAGTCTGATCACCCTCAGGGGCACAAAATTGTTTGAATACTTTGTCGAGAAAATTTCCAGACAATCTGAGGCAATCAGGTCAAAATTCAAAACAAAACTCTCAAAATACTAAGCAATCATGGGCATTCACCCCAGCGTAGCTGAAGCTACCTCCAACACAAGCCATGCAGGGGCATGATTTCAAAGTTCATGATATTGGAGCAAGTTGGCTATGATAGCATGAATATCAAGAAGTCCTTACGAGACGAATCTCTTCAAAGTCCTTACAGGCTGGGGGAAAGCAATATGCAGTGGTATTCTTTCCTCATCAGGAGGTGTTCAGTTTAAAGTTCAGGTGTGAGATATACAACTTATGAACTTGAGAACCATCAGGGTCGTCATCCTCAACGGTTTGAAGCTGAAAGTCCGGTCTTTGGTGGCATCTCTTTGCATTTCAGTGCGATTTTCAAAACCCTTCCATAGGTTGCAATTGTTTCTTATTGGTATCCCTCAACTAGAGTCTTGTTATGTGGACATCGATTCCTTTGCTTTCCGACCCTCGAGTCGTGAGTTTCCAACCCTCGTGTTGTGAGTCCTTTGCTTTTCCGACCCTCGAGTCGTGAGTTTCCAACCATCGTGTTGTGATTCCATTGCTTTCCGACCCTCGAGTCGTGAGTTTCCAATCTTCGTGTTGTGTTTGATTCCTTTCCGACCCTCGTGTCGTGAGTTTGATTCCTTTCCGACCCTCGAGTCGTGAGTTTCCAACCCTCGTGTTGTGAGTCTTTTGCTTTCCGACCCTCGAGTCGTGAGTTTCCAACCCTCGTGTTGTGAGTTCTTTGCTTTCCGACCCTCGAGTCGTGAGTTTCCAACCCTCGTGTTGTGAGCCCTTCGCTTTCCGACCCTCGAGTCGTGAGTTTGATTCCTTTCCGACCCTCGAATCGTGAGTTTGATTCCTTTCTGAACCTCGTGTCGTGAGTTTGATTCCTTTCCGACCCTCGTGTCGTGAGTTTGATTCCTTTCTGACCCTCGAGTCGTGAGTTTACCTCCTTTCCGACCCTCGAGTCGTGAGTTTGATTCCTTTCCGACCCTCGAGTCGTGAGTTTGATTCCTTTCCGACCCTCGAGTCGTGAGTTTATCTCCTTTCCGACCCTCGTGTCGTGAGTTTGATTCCTTTCTGACCCTCGAGTCGTGAGTTTGATTCATTTCCGACCCTCGAGTCGTGAGTTTGATTCATTTCCGACCCTCGAGTCGTAAGTTTATCTCCTTTCCGACCCTCGAGTCGTGAGTTTGATTCCTTTCCGACCCTTGAGTCGTGAGTTTACCTCCTTTCCGACCCTCGAGTCGTGAGTTTGATTCCTTTCCGACCCTCGAGTCGTGAGTTTATCTCCTTTCCGACCCTCGTGTCGTGAGTTTGATTCCTTTCCGACCCTCGACTCGTGAGTTTGATTCATTTCCGACCCTCGAGTCGTGAGTTTGATTCCTTTCCGACCCTCGCGTCGTGAGTTTATCTCATTTCTGACCCTCGAGTCGTGAGTTTGATCCCTTTCCGACCCTCGCATCGTGAGTTTGATTCCTTTTCGACCCTCGAGTCGTGAGTTTATCTCCTTTCCGACCCTCGAGTCGTGAGTTTGTCTCCTTTCTGACACTCGAGTCGTGAGTTTGATTCCTTTCCGACCCTCATGTCGTGATTTTATCTCCTTTCCGACCCTCGAGTCGTGAGTTTGATTCCTTTCCGACCCTCGCGTCGTGAGTGTACCTCCTTTCCGACCCTCGTGTCGTGAGTTTATCTCCTTTCCGACCCTCGAGTCGTGAGTTTATCTCCTTTCTGACCCTCGAGTCGTGAGTTTATCTCCTTTCCGACCCTCGAGTCGTGAGTTTGATTCCTTTCCGACCCTCGTGTCGTGAGTTTATCTCCTTTCCGACCCTCGAGTCGTGAGTTTATCTCCTTTCCGACCCTCGTGTCGTGAGTTTATCTCATTTCCGACCCTCGTGTCGTGAGTTTATCTCCTTTCCGACCCTCGAGTCGTGAGTTTCCGACCCTCGTGTCTTGGATTTCCAACAGTTGCGAATGGTTGTCGCATACACCCTAATGTGTCTATAAGCCCATTACTTGATTGGCATCTTTACAATCAATACGAATATGCAGAACACTATGAAAGCCAATGCCTGTTTGGTCCCTTTGAAGTCAACACTTGCTTGACCCATTAATCCCACTTCTTGGTGGTGTTCCCTTGAAGAACTAATGCTTGTTTGATGCTCCGGCCGATACTTGTTTGGTGTTCTAATCATTGCTTGCCTATCAGCTCATTGAATCCATTGCTTGTTTGGAAAGTTTCAAAGCTCAGTTGTCTGACAATCTGTTTGCTCTTGCATTTTCCCGTTGTGGGTACATTATTTTGAGCGCATCACATCAGCACGGTGGCGGATCTAGCCTAATGAGATATCCTCACTCCCCAGCTGAGCGCATCCAAACGAGATATTCTCATTCCCCAGCTGAGTGCATCCTAATGGGAGACTCTCATTCCCCAGTTGAGTATATCTAGATGAGATTTTCTTCGTTCCAAGATTCTCATATCCTCAGCAAAGCACATCTCGATGCATTCTCCGTGCTCCAGAAGCCTTATTCCCCGACAGAATGCCTTCTCCCCAGTTGAGTCATGATTGGATGATATATGATTCCCCAGCAAGCTCTTAATGAGATTCTTGGCCCGAATGCCTCTCTTTCCCCAGTAGAGTGTTTCTCTCCAACAGATTGGCCTGTTTCCCCAGGAGAGTCATCTTATTCCCCAGTGGAGTTGTCTTAACAAGGTTCTTATGCTAAGTTCCTTATCCCCAGCGGATCTCTCATATCCCTAGAAGATCGCTGTGCAGAAGTATTCATCTTCCCCACTGGGTTTCTTTCCTCAGCAAAGATTCATTTGCATCCTCAGCAGGATCTGTTCTCATCTAGGACTTCCCCAGCGGAATGCGTCCTGCACAAGCAAGTTGGTCACACCCCATCAGAGTTGTCTTCATGACTTGCTCTCATCTCCACATCCCCAGAGTGTCGAGAATTTGCTTCTCCTATGAAGTTTCCAGGGTATCCCCAAGCAGGGTTTATTCCCCAGCCAGAGCTCGCATCCAGATTCGATCGTTTCCAGCAGATTTCTGATCCATCTTTGCCAGCTCGCAGTTTGTGACTTCCGGTCACTTATCTTATCCTCCCCGCAGAGTTCTATACTCTCTCCAGGACTGCTTCAGCAATTCAGTGCTCCTCCGCTGTTTCCCTAAGTAGCATCCGAATCATGCATCATTCGCATTGCATTCTCAAAAGCCTATAGCGTCTTCCTTCTCAGGAACGTTATTCCATAAACATTCATACATGCATCATGCATAAATCATATCATATCTATTTCTTTCTGCAGGAAAGTTATCAAGATACAAATGCCTCCCAGAGAGCAACTCGCCTAATCATTACAGGCGCTCATCCTGATGTTTAAATCAGAAGAAGTTTGTCTCCCTCTCCCTGAAGTTGTCAGATCAGATGAAGGGATTACTTATTCTCGATGCCCAGATCAATCAAAGTTTTTTCTCCCTGCTTGCGGGGTGGTACATTCCTTCTTATGGCAAGTTGGAATCTTCTATTGATCAAGAGTGCAAATTTTCGAGTTCATTCTAGTATTCAATCTCCTTCCACCTCAACGGTTCGAAACCTCTGTTTCTCACTCGTCAGGTTCAAGAAGTTTGAATAGGGGCAGCTGTTGCACCCCAAAATTTGCCCTCTTTATTTGAGCTATAAGTTAATAATGACGTTTATTTCGTCATTCAAAAATTGAATAATTATAATGAAGAGTTTTCATGGGTTTAAGAAAATACGGTGAAAAAATGGTTTATACGGTGGAAATACGAGAAAATTCATAAGTCCCGTCTGGAATGTGATATGAGCTGAATTCCCACGTAGTCCCCGACTGTTTCGACGACATCTACAACTTTCGTGTTCGGCTCGGAAGCCAATTCTTTGAGGAAGGTTGCCATATTTGCAAATTACTTGAGGTTTCGCAGTGAAAAACGGTGCTGAATGTAGGGTTTCAGGCCTCGGAAAATTCATATCTCCCAATCCGCTCGTCGGATTCGCTTGAAAATTTAACTGGAGCTCCGTACCATCATTATCAACATTTCAAATGTTCGGACCGAAGGCCAATTATGCACGGAAAACTCCCAGAATTTTAAGGATCGTCACGTTCTTTCGGTAAAAAGTGTGTTTTCGAGTATGTCGCGCCGAGTTCGAAAATTCATAACTCCTTCGACTTTTATCGTATGAAGTCCATTCCGACGGCATTTTTTCGGAAATTTCTTTAGCTTCGATTCTTCGTCACACATGCTTGTTCAGATTTTGAGCCGAAGTTGGAGTTTTATCGAGTTCTTTGAGCGGTACTCACAAAATTCTGCACAGTCGCGCCAGATGAATCGACGTTTCTCGTCATTCAAATGCGCGTAATTTCTTCATCGCTTATCGGATTGAGACGATTCTCGCGACGACGAGTCAAGAATTTGGTCATCTTCACAATGGCATTGGTTTCGTTTCGGAATTCAGAGCCGAATCGAGTTTCCTTAAAAACGAGCCAAAATGAGACGCACCGAGGGCAATTTGGACATTTCGCGTTGATAATATATAAACATTTTGCTCTTCACAAATTAAAGGAGGACTCTCATAATTTCAATTTACCAAAAAAAGATCAAAAACACTTTCTCTCAATTCTCTTTCAATTCTCTTGAATCAAAATCACAAATTACATAAAACTTTCATCAATATTCATCAATTTTCTTCAAGAGTCAAGAACAACATGGATTGAAGAATCAAAGATCGAAGTTCGAATCTCTTCTCCCTCTCCTCACTAGCTCGCGCGCCTCACTCTCTCTCCTCTTGGATTTTGCTTTCGCATTCGTGTCGTTCGTGTCGTGTTCGCGTTCGTGTTCGTACTTCGGTTTAAATCTTCATCCAGTAAGCCTTTGAACCTTGAATTGAATGCTTAATTGTTGATGTTAACATGATTCGAATGTTAGATCTAGGTATTGTTTATGTTTAATTGAGGATTGATGATGATTAAGTGTTGGATTCAAGTTGTTAGATTGAAATTTTGCTTGCAATCGCATGTTGATACAAGTTTGGTGCACTATGTGTTTGTTATAATGCTTGCATGAACTTGTTGCTTGATGATCATTGATGATGACTTGAAATCTATGTGGATTGATGCCTAATTGTGTTTGTTTGATGCTCATAATGCTGTACAAATTGAGGCAAATTCGTGCTTGGTTACATCTCTTATTGGGTGCATGATTGAAGTGCTTTTGAATGTTGATTTTGCTGATTTTTCACTTCTGATGCTGATGTAACCGGTTACCTGATTCATGTAACCGGTTACATGACTTGTTTTTGACCATGTTACGTCACTGCCAGTGATGTAACCGGTTACCTGATTCATGTAACCGGTTACATGCCCCCCTTTTTCTCAAAAAAATAGCTACTGCCAGTGATGTAACCGGTTACCTGATTCATGTAACCGGTTACATGACCCTGTTTTCCGAAAAAAGGATAGTTTCTGCCAGTGATGTAACCGGTTACCTGATTCATGTAACCGGTTACATGCTTTTTTTTTAGTTTTTTTTCCAACTTCATTTTGTTGTATCCCTCGCATCGTTTCGAGTTTTTATGCATGTGAATAGTGTTTTTCGAGTGTAACGATGTTTCTGGAGCCATTGGTGATGTTCAAATTTGGGTTCGGTTGATATTTTGTCGGTTTTCTTTGCTTTTCCCTTGTTGTTCGTTTATCATTCAAATAACGCAGTTCCGATTGCGATATGTTGTTATCTCTAACTTGTGTGCTAGTGCGCAAGGCTTGTTGGATGGTCATCGATCGACGCTTATTACTTGAGTGTTCCGCTTCATTTGTGGGACACGATCCATTCACCCGTGTCGTGTTCTCGTCTTGGAGACACGTTCCTATTACTTTATATCTGCTTGTTTGGTTTGCTTGTTCCTCTTGCAGGTGTATTGTGATTGTGCTCGACGCGCATGTCGACATTTGTGTGCTTTCATGGCTAATCGATGTGCTGACTATTTGCTTTTGCTTTGCTAGCTCGCTCTCGGGATCGTAGTTTCCTTGCTCTCTTCGCTTTAGTTTACGGATCATCATCCGTTTGGTATTGATTCCGTTTCATTTTATTCTTTCTCGCACTTTATCGCTTTCTCGCATAATCCTTTAACATGAGAAGTAGGACTTAGACATGCATCTGGCCAAGTCCTCGAAAGAGGCTCTGTTTTTGTTGGTGTGTTTATATTTGTGCTTTGCGGCAGGGAGTCACAGTGTAATAAGTCCTATATGGCACTCCGTTAAGTCCTCATGGAAGGCATGTGGAAAGGGTTAGCAATCAACCCCCGCCTAGTCTCATCGAGTCTGTTCGGTATGCGCACGCTACGCGTCGCTTGCTTCCGAACCAGCACAAGATCCTGTTATCGAGTATGTC
The DNA here is from genome assembly GCF_029867415.1 of Vicia villosa. NCBI lineage: Eukaryota > Viridiplantae > Streptophyta > Magnoliopsida > Fabales > Fabaceae > Vicia > Vicia villosa. The sequence continues at coordinate 133,644 of NW_026705993.1, read as the reverse complement.
AGGAAAAGGGTTCATGCAGCCGGACCCCCGCCTTTCCTATAGCTCGCGTCGCTCGACGTTGATGCTCGACGTTGTTTGCTTTCGCTTTCCCCCCGTAGGTTGATAGTTTAGTTTAGACTGGTACCCTTTGTATGCTAACATTAGGTAGCAAGCTTCCCCCCTTTAGCTTAGGTCTTCCTCATGCATCTTTTAAAACACAAACCACACTCTTTGATTTTCTTTTCTTAAGAACTTGTTTTTTCCGCTCTATTCCCAGCATAAGTCTCAAAAGGTCGAGCAGCGGAGTGTGAATGTAACTCGTTCACCTAAAAAACACAAAACAAACAGAAATTAGTTAGCCGAGCTACGGTAGCTCTGATTCTGCAAAACAGATACGTAGGCAGCGGGGTAGGGCCCGTGCGAGCGCAATCCTTTCTTTTCCCTATATTCTGCATTCATTTTAGTCCAGATTAGCGTAGATTTGTTACACACCCATAGTTTTAGACACAAGCGTGGATACCATCGAGTACGATGGGCGCGAGGGGTGCTAATACCTTCCCCTCGCGTAACCGACTCCCTTACCTTTTTCTCTGGTCGTGAGACCGTTGTTTTGTTTTGTGGTATGCTGGCATTCCCTTCCTTTTTAGGATAAATATGTTAGTGGCGACTCTGTTAATTTTCCCGGTAGCGACAACATGTTTCCCTCAAACAACTAGTAATGCAAAGACAAGGAGACTCTCTTTTCTTAACACTAATAGTCAATAAAATATAATGATGTAGATGATATGATGAAGAATTTATTTACAACAATAACAATAGCAGTGATTGCTATAAGTCCTCATAGATACACATTCGAGGACTCTTCCAATGATAGCCACCAACAAGCATGACGTTACAACATCATGTAGAACATCAGATTCTTCTCACAAATCTTGTCCACATTGGCCATCATCCAACAATAAAACTCCCTCTTGAGCTCTACAACTTCATAATGCTCCAGAATCCAACGCTTCCCACTACATTCCAAGCCTACTATCTTCACCCAATTTAGAAAAAAATCTGAATGCAATGTCAAGACATTTTTGTTTGACATCAAAATCACCAGAGGCAGACTGATATAAGTTATATGAGATCATGCAACCTTTGTTTAAACTTCAATTCTGCAGCAACGCATCAGACAAATACCCAACTCCCATCAAGGTATTTGTAATCAGCCACATTCACCGCCTCATCAAGGAAAATTTCCTCACATTCCTTTCTTCACAACCTCCTTTAGAGGTACATGCTGCAGATGTAGCTCCCTTCTCACAAATGGTTGAGCTACAAAAACCTAAGTAGATTCTTCATCATAACAGACAGACATGAATGATATCCACACCACCGACTACACTGATTTGGAGGGTTGCGTCTATATCTAGAAATATGTTTGATAGTTTTAAAAGGTTTAAAAAATAATATAATTTTATGTGTTAATGTAGTATATTATTTTAATTTTCTTTTTTTTAAATATCAAGGATATATTTAGATATAGATGTTGATACTAGGCCCATTAGGATTAAGCTCAAGTCCAAATAGCTGCAAGGTTTTGTTACAAAATAAGTGTTTAGTTTATACTATTTTAATTGTATTTATTTTATCGGGCTAGGCCCATTTTTGGACAGTCCTTTAAGTTTGAACCCTATTGTATTTATTGGATACCTCCTTCTTGAAAAGGTAGAGAATTATCACAAATCTATTTCTTTATTTGCAATATTTTTTTAAAAATATCAAAGATATATTTAGATATAGATGCAATCCTTTAAAAACCAACTGGTAAACAGCCCAGAAGTGAATATGCTATTGCTTTGACATCATTGTGTCACCACATGTAATCCAAAAGGTGAGAATGCTGTGGTGGAAACTCCCTTTTATTGCACATACTTGATTACCTTAAAACTTCTTCATCAAACTTCATAGTAATTATCATGCAGTATATTTGTTGATCAAACACTAAAGAAAAAGACGTGATTATTCATCATCTAGTAGCGTGGATTTGAATCAATAAGCAACATGAATCATTAGATGTGATTATTATAGTTTGTGGTTTATCAATTAAACACATGAAACGAAAACAGACCACAATGTTGGAACATTGCCATGATTACCTTTCAATGCATTATATTATGTCAATTGAAAAAGTTTGTTAATGGTGGTGCTTTTGAAGTCTCTTTGTGAGTGTCATTCATGATGTCCACGACACATATTCTCTAGTAGATAACAATCTTAAATCTTTTAAGGCCAGCGAGATTTCTCTCTATTTAATTATGATAAAATAGATCGACCTTATCTACAATTTTTGAAAGCAATGTGAAAGTTAATTATAATTTAACTGATTTTTTTTTAAATCTTAATATCCGACTTTGCGACTGACTAATCCTATGACATGTTCAAATACAAGAGTTGTTAGCACCTAGCTGAATTCGAATTCAAGACCTTGAGAGGAGCACACTCTCAATATTTAACTATGGTGTAAATGTACCAAATTTTAACTCATGTGCAGTAATCCACCTTCGACATACTCGAAAACGATTAGGTTCTTAAATTCCTCTATTCCAAAACCTTTAATTTTTTTAAAAAAATGTTAAATAATGGATATTATTTTTTTAAAAAAAAAATAGGAAAATAGAAATTATTATTAATATAAATACCATTAATTATTATTTCACATTACTTTCAAATAATAGTTATGCTTCTTAATTATTTGATTAAGGTATTTTTAATAGTTTATATATACAATTCTTCAAAAAGAAAGAATTAAAGGGTCTTACATGACCAATAAATTTTAATTTGCCATTTTTTAGATATAAAAACTTTTTTTCCTATTGATCTTAGCTCTATGAGCTATCTGATACCTAAAAAGCTAGCTGATACAAGTTGAAATAAGAAAAAATATATAGTGAATATTTCAAGTAATGAAAACTCAAAAAACAAACAGAAGCAGAGAACAAAATTAACTAAATATCAATTCTATTTTATTTTTATATATAACTTCAAAAGCAAGCAAACTGAACTTTACTTCACAAAATATTGCAATACATGTTGTATTTCTATACTTCAAAGTTCACTGTATTTCCTCTTGTTGTCCTTCTGAAGAGCATTGTATCGTCTCTAATATGTTAACAACATCAGCCATATCAGGACGACTTGAAGGCACTTGCGACGCACAAACCAATCCCAATTTAATCACAGGAATCGCCTCCTCGGGCGAAAAATAACCAACAAGTTTCTCATCGATACATTGTTCAACTTTCCCATCTTCCAACGAACTTCTCACCATATCACATAGAACAACGACGTCATCCTCCATATACTCCACGGGTTTTTTTCCGCTCACAATTTCTAGAACCAAAATTCCAAAACCATATACGTCGCACTTTTCCGTTATGTTAACCGTGCGACACGCAAACTCAGGAGCTGTGTATCCTAACGCACTTTGAATTTTGCTGCTCAAAACACAATGGTCGAGAATTGGTAATAAGTTCACCAAACCAAAATCTCCGATTTTCGGTTCATCGTGAATATCGATAAAAACATTAGTAGATTTTAGGTTATAATGGATTATGTTCATTTGATGTAAATAGGCCAAACCTTTTGCTATTCCTAAAATAACCTTGAACCTTGCTCTCCAAGAAAACTCAATTTTGCTTTGATCATCATCATGTAGAAGCTTATGCAAACTCCCTCTAGAAAAATACTCATAAATTATAAGCTGAAAAGATGAATTCCAATAGTAGCCTTCAAGTCCCACAAGATTTTGATGCCTAATCTTACCAAGCTTTTGAACTTCTCGCTCAAATTCTTCTTGTGATTTTGTCATACTCGAACCTAAAAGCTTCTTGATCGCAACAAAATTCTGATCTCGAAGGACTACACAATAAACAACTCCAAATCCACCGCGGCCAATTTCATTACCTTCTTTAAGAAGATTGTTCACCTCATCGGAAAACTCAACATCATCACCATTAATCATCACGAATTTTCCGCATTTTGGATCTTTTTCTGGCAAAAAACTATTATCCTCACCACCGGATAATCCAAACGGAGAACCAGAATGTGAAACCGAAGACCTAACATGGATATTCAAAACCGTAACAGCAACAACACCAACAACAATAGAAACCGCCGCACCAATAGCAATAAAAACCGATATACTAAGCATTATCTTATGATGATGGTTTTGTAAAGAAGTTCTTGAACTGTTGTAATTTGAATTAGGGTTCAAAACAATAGGTTTCGGATGATAAGATCGATCGCATGAGTGGTTAACAACAGAACCACACAACAATGGATTTCCATGAACAAATGAAGGAGTGATTGTGTTGAAGAATCCACCAATTGGTAATTCACCTTGAAGATGGTTATATGAAACATTGAATGAGGAAAGATGTGTAAGATTTGTGAGCTTTTTCGGTAAAGTTCCGGAGAGTTTGTTCCATGACAAATCTGCAGATTGAAGATTTGTTAGGTTTGCAATTGTTGCAGGGATTGATCCAATAAGATTGTTGTGTGCAAGATTCCTGTTCCATTGAAATTCACAGAAAAATAATAAAAGTTAGAAACAATGATCGATTCATAAACTCCAGAAGGTTGTTGAACTGGCCTATTTGAGTTTATCTTATGAACTGAACTATGAAGCACGGACACAGACACGGACATCAGATAAGACACTAGACACTGATAACAATTTGAAAAAACAAAATAAATTGAAAGTAATCACAAGTGACAGTGTTAGTGTCAGACTGACAATTTTTTTCAAAGTAGCTTATAACTTATATGAAAAACAATTTGATTTGATTATATCTATTGGTATAGAAATAACTTATACAAAATAATTTATATGATAAGCACTTATGCTATAAGCACTTAATTAAACTATAGCATGAAAGATGTAAAGTGTGATAAAGAACTTACAAAGATTTTAGAGCTGAACAGTTTGCAATTTGAACTGGAATTCTTCCACCTAACAAATTCCTTTGAAGCTTCAATTCAATAAGTGAAACTGTTCCTTCTATTTCTAAAGGAATGCTTCCATTAAGCTTGTTATCACTTAAGTCAAGAACATACAAAGATTTAAGCTCTTTAATACTCGCCGGAATCGAACCAAAGATATTGTTTGTAGATAAGTTCAAAACTTGCAAACTTCTAAGACCTCCGATTCCAGATGGAATCGAACCCGAAAATCTGTTAGAAGAAAGATCCAATATCTCAAGATTGTTCAATTCGCCGATCCAATGTGGAATGCTTCCATTGAGAAAATTCCCTTGCAAATTCAACAATGTGCATGAAGTGAGTCTTTGTATCGACTCCGGAATTTCATCGGTTAGAAGATTATCACCGAAATCGATCATCTTCAAGAGCAAACAGTTTCCTATATTCTCCGGAATCCTACCGGTGAACAAATTCCTCCCTAGTCTTAACTCTCTCAAATCATATAGATTTTGAACTCCTTCAGGAATTTCTCCTTTAAGAAAATTATTCGAGAGATCAAGCGATTGAAGTTCCTTCAGAAACCACATTCCGGAATGTAACTCACCATTCAACTGATTAGACGAAAAGTTCAAACTTGCCAACGAGTAGCACGAGCTCAAAGACTCGGGGATAGTACCTGTCAGATTGTTTTTCGCGAAAGATAAAACTCTTAACGACCAACATTGTTGAAAAAGCTCGTCCGGAATAGTTCCCGAGAGACTATTTTCGCTCAAATCAACAACTTTTAGATTCCAAAGTGTGACAAGAAGATCATGGTTTATTTTTCCTGTGAAGTTGTTCCTAGAAAGTGAAAGAATTTGAAGGAACTGCAACTTCATAAGACTCTTACCGATATGGCCCGAAAGAGAGAATCCATCAAGAACAAGAGAAGAAACTCTATTTGTTATAGGGTCACATTTCACACCTTCCCAATTGCAAGGACTATAATCATCTTCATTCCAAGAAGAAAGTTTGTTTTTTGGATCTTCTAGACCTGATTTGAACACTATCAATCCTAGCATATCTTCATTGAAAGGTTGGTATAGTGAGATCACTTGGAATGGAACAAAAAGAATAAGAAACAAAGAAAGGGTGATGATGATGAATTGAGCTTGCATTGTTAGGTTGATAGGTATAATGTAGGAAAGTATTTAGAAGAGGATCTTATGAACATTGATATTTCCATTTTCTTGCACTTTGTAGAAAAGTATTGGTGGGTCCAAATAAAGCATGGTCTATGAACCAAACTGTTACATCAACAACAAACTTTTGGTACATACAAATATAAAAGAAAGTTTCAAGTGCAAGAAAAAATAATGAGAGTGGTAGGGAAGAGACAAAAAGATGGTACTAACAAGTTTTGAATCACCGGTAGAAACCGAATATCCTCAGCGTGCAATTACAGAGACTTATTCCTCGAGTCGGGAAGGATTACAATGGACAATAAAACTTTTCCTCAAAAGAATTTAACACTGCTACGTGTTCATGATTGAGTTTGAATCCAGAACCTCTAGTTAAATTGGAAGAGATCCATTACCATCTTATCTTCTCCAAGTACTCGATGTGGCTGCAACAAAATGGAGTTAGAATTAAGAATTTACTGTATGAACAAAAAGAGTAGTAAAAAAACAAATAGCCTAGACAAGAAACAACCATGTGAGATAAAAAAAGAGTAAATAAACAAAGTGAAACAAGTTGAGCAAACTCACCTTTAACTTTTTTTAAAGTTCAGAGTCTCAAAGGAAGAATGAAAAGTATTTGACTCACAGAAGTTAGAAGTGAATTGAAAAGAAAAGTTTGTGAATGTGATTTTTGATGGAAGGTGGAATAAATTTGTTGTATATAAAATAATAAGAAACATGGCATTTCTAGTACCTCATTTTTTCATCTTCTTGTGATGACCGAGTAAAGTGAGGAATTTAAAGGTGGGAAGAGAGAAGCTTTTTCCATGTATGCTTTGGTTATGGCCTACGGGGGGATATGCTATGATGTGCATGAGATGGCATTTAGACAGATTTTCAGTGGGATGATGATGATATTCAAACTCTATTTTCTTTTTCATGTATTTTATTATTAAGCAAAAATAATGTATCATTGTTTTTCTGTGGAATCGTAGGAATCAAGCAATTTGGTGTTTTAAATTCAAAAAAAAATATTATTTATAGCATTGATGATGTCTGAAAGAACATATCAACTAATTGTTGCTTATCCTCTACTATATATTTTTTTAAGTAATTTTAAAGTAGGATAAAAAATTGTATTTCACTTAGAATTCAAACAGAGGGAGGGTCTAAAAGCTTCCCTGTGCCAAAACACGGCGGAGGTGCAAAAGCCTAATACCCTTAAAAGTTAAAAGTCCTAAAAAAAATTATAATAGTTAAAAGTCCTAAAAAAAAAAAATTATAATAGTTAAAAGTCCTAAAAAAAATTATAATAATACACACGCCTGTTAAAAGCCTGCAAAATAACAGTAGAACAGTGCGATATATTAAAGAGTGCAGAACTAAAAACTCGGTATTCAACAATTCGTTTTTAATGGAAGTTAGTTAACCATTCAATTTTAAGTGTAAATTGTATGGATTTATTTGTTTGAAATTGAATGGTGTTTTCCATGTCTATCTTTCGGAGGTTATTTTCCCACACCTATATAACAATTCAAAAGTATGCATAAAAAGAAACCATCAAATTTTACATCTTATACCACTTTCACTTCTAGAAACAAAAGATAAACAAAGCTAATATCAATCCCTTGTTTTAACTTAAAAATAAGAACAAAAAGAAATACAATACCAAAGGGATAATCATCCTAGCAACAGAAATCTAAGTTCATTAACAGAGTCATTGTATAAAAGGTCCAAAAACGAACCCAGCTTCTTAAGCCTCTCTGAAATACAGTTTGCCCATCACATGAAGAACAGCAACAAAAGCTATAAAACCAATGCTCATCACAAGTACTACATTAGGGGAGATTTTGAGTCCAGGTGCATCATCAGTGTAAAATTGAAGCATAGTTCCAGCTGCTCCTCCTGAGGCTCCACCACCTGCTGTTTTCCTTCTCCTCATGCTTGCGGTAGCCGCTGCACTTCCTCGTTGGGGATTTCCTCCACCTAAAGCCATTTTCTGAAATGCAAACTCACACAATTAACATCAAAACTAAGACCCAATTTAGATTGAATTCCTACTTTATATATGACATGCAAAACCTGATTTAACTTGCTGGAGAATCTATTGTTTAAAGAAAACTCATACTTATCATAAGAACAAGTTTTTTAAAACATAATTTGTTCTGCAACTACTATTAAAGATGAACTTGACATGGTTTTAAATCGCACTCCGCAATGAAGTAACTTCTGCAACCGCATCAAACCGCAATGGCAATGTGATTTACAATCAAACGCCCAACCGCATTATAAACAGCATCAGACAGTTTCGTCCATGTTTCTTCAAGTACTTTCATCAAAACTAAAAATTTCATAACCTCAAAACTCAATTTACTACTCACGCAATGAAGAACTTAATATTAAGTATTTTTTACCAGTGTATTACAAACATCTCGCAAAAAAAATTCACGCTGCACAACCGCAATGCACCTCAACTACCGCAATGTGCATTGCAGCTGTAGTGACCGTAATCACAACACTCTCAACCACATCCACAACTGCAACCGCAATTTAAAACCATGGAACATGACTACAATTCAAAACAATATTAAGAAAATGAAAAAATAAAATGTACCTCGAATTCAAAGAAGTAATTCAAATAAAGTATTATTAGCATTCAAAACCCTAGTTCATAAATATCAGAAACTTTGATTCAATTCTAAAAAGTTAGAAAACTACAAGCAAAATTCAAAATCTCAAAACCCTAGTCCTAAATCTATAAACAAGAATCTTAATTGCATGAAACTCAAAATACAAACACAAATCAATTTTACTCATCCGATTAAACAACTGGAAAACAAAATTTGAGAAACGAACCTGAATGATGAATTCCGGTTACGGAGATTCGTCGGCGCCGGTGATCTGAGACGGTGAACTCGTCGTGTTAGGTGAATGAAGTTTTAAACGACTGTGTTTAGTTGTTTACTTAGTCGTAAGAGGTTTATAAAAAGAAATGAAATTTGACTTGGATTTGTGATGTATGTCCACGCGAATGTGACCAATAAAGATTTGCCACGTAATCATATTCTGCGTGTTATTATTAATTAGCTTTATTCACGTGGGAAGTCTACTATCTACTATCTATACATTATTAATCAATTGACCACTTTTCCTATTTTACCCTTTTCCCAAAAAAAAAATTTACATTGTAAGTTGGACATAATGGTAACTAACAAATTAACCATTCACTCCCAATTAACATTTAACACTTGGCAGCCCCAATTATGCTTCAATTCAAAAATATATTTCCCTCCTTACCCAAAAGTATTTTCACTCTCATACACTATTACAACCGAGGACAACAACAAACCCTACTGTGTTCTCTCTCTTTCCCCTCAAACCCTACCTCTGCCGCCGCCCCTTCTCCTCCCTATCTGCCACTACTATCACCTCTAATGGAAAAACCAAAACTATATTTGTATTCATCATTCGACAACCTTTCCAATGAACATATTATATTTTTGTTTCGAGCAATACTGGCTTTGGAGGTGTTTTTGTTATGATCAAATGCGTCCATATTCATCAACAAGTAAGTTGCTTTTACTATGATTCAATTTGGGGTTTTGATTGATTTCCTTTTCTATTAGTTGATTGAGTTTTTGTGTTTTGATTTTGATTACGAATCCACCAAAGATCCCACATGTGCACATTCTTGCGAAACCTGTTTTATGATTTTGCGAAAATAACTTTTGTTAGATAACCAACCATATTTTTAGATCTGATCAGCTTTATTAGAAGTCTCTTTCTCATCTTCATCTCCGGTCAGCAATGCTCCTAACGGTAAAATGTTTCTTTGTTGGATCTCTAAAACTTTGTGTTTCACTTTTGTTATTTTTTTATGTATTTTATAATCTGATCTATAATATTTGATGTTGTTTTCTTCTTCCCTTTATCTTTGCCTATTGTCAATCAATTTCAGTTTCTTTGGGATATGATTTAGATTGCATGGAAATGGACTATTTTGATCACTTGATGGGGTAGGTGTTTCCTTAGTTTTCGATTCAGTTATGCTAAATCATTCAAATAAAAATTATTTACAACTAATTATTTAAGTTATTTATCTCAAATAAATGTAGGAATTAGAGTTGCTTGGAATGTTCATGTTATTTATAAACAATGAAGGTGAATTGATAGTATAGAAGTGACAAAAATATCTCCATTCATTTTGTTCGTGTCCAATATCGATATGATATTGTTGGTGTCGAGTATCAATAGTGCATTGTGTTGGTGTTCGATATCGACAAGATACTTAGACATATAACAATTCGATCATTTTATGATTTTAAATTATTTTTTGTGTCAACATGTTTGTTGTGTAATATTTGGTGTCTACGTCGGGGCTCCATAGCTTGTGATTGCCTTTGTTTTCGGTAAAACTGATAAAGCAGTTTTTTTTTTTACTCAATACATAGAAAAGTTACTAATAAGTCAAATAATGAATATAAATGTTAGTCTTCTTTATTAGTATAATCGTTGAAACATTATGTGATCATACATTTTAATAATTTCAATTGGTTTTACACAACAGGCTCATATGCAACAGAATAGGGTGCATGGTGTGTTAATGGACCATTTGCAATGTGGAGTCCACAACAATTAGGAAACACATGTGACTATATGGACTCATATTATTTAGTGTTGAAGATTATATTACTCAGTGTTTAAGTTATGGAGTCTGGTTTTCAGTTTTTAGATTGTATGCCATATAAATATGTTTTGGCAATTTTATTTTTGAATTAGTTTTTGGGACGACATCCAAAACTCATGCTTAATCTTGATTAAAAGTACACTTTCTAAAACATACATTGAATTTGACAAGCAGGTGCTTGCACTAAATCTTTACAACAACCTCTGTTCAATTTTATTGTCATTGGTGACTTTTAGCTTAGAATAATTTGCAACGCTTATGCTTTCATAATGATCCAGGTTCTAATGACCACATGATAGCTCAAATTAAAGACGTTGTCTGTGATGGTTCGAGGGCAGTGAAGAATACCATTGAAGATGAATGTGTTGTCTTGGTAAGATTTTATTTGATTAACCAATCAGTATTTTGATATCTGCAGTATACAATATTTTTTTCTGAATTGAATTGCTTGTATCATATTGGTTGGAGTTACTTTGAAAATACTAATGTATGCTAGAAGGAATTTAATTTTAGACACAATTTTTGCTCATTTTGGAGCTTGGGTTAATGTTGTTGGCTTTTTGGTAAATGATCCAACGCTCTTATCCTCTCTCCCTTACTCTGCAACTCAATAATTCAGGTTTATATATCTCTTCCTTTAATGACTCAACTCATTAATCTTACTTGTGCTTTCGTTTTTGGGGCTCCATTCTATGTTATATTGCTAAAGGTCATGGAGGTAGTGATGGATTACATTGTTATATTTCTTCCCTTCATCATGTGATTGCAGGCAACACTCATTATTATGTAGATTTTAACGGGTCATTGAAACGTGGATTCTGTCTAGAGTGAGCTAAGAATGCTTATATAAAAGTCTTGCAACTCTGTTACTAAGCAATATGATGCTCTGAAATACATGCTAAAATGGATTACAAGCATCAATTCATGTAGTTTCTTTGTCGTAGCCATGAAAGTAGTTCAAATCTGAATCTTTATATGATTCTTACATATACCAAGTATGAATCTGATTCTATACTTTTAGATGCTTGATAGTGAAGAATTGCAAGTTTATGGCTGCCTCTAAATTGATGTTGTGTTGTATATATGAGTATTTAGTTGTTATTGTTTCTAAATTGACATTATGTTCTAAATCTATATATGAGCATTTATGGTTTGGTTATTTACTTACTGTAGTATCTCTTTATCTATTAAATTCAGATGTTCATGCAACTTTATTTGAAACTTTTGTTGCTACATATTTTTTTTAGTATTAAATAACAGAATAAAAATGAAGTTTTTTGTGGCTTGTGTAGATTATTTGAATTCAATTCAACTTTTGCATGGCAGGAACTGGTGGAAGACTATAGGAGTGTACTTAAATAAATGAGAAAACAAATTTTTGAAATTGACAAAAATTTCTAAGTTTCATGTTATTGCTCTAAGTGAAGATTTGTTGAAAAACTCTTCTTTTTTATCCTCATCATCAATTTTTTTGTTCCTTATGAAAAACCAGTGAAATTACTGGTTAGAACTATTATAACAGTGAGGAACAATATCAATGAGATTTCAAAGAAACTATTGTGAAATACTTGATGCTCTAATTGATAGAATTGGAAGAAATGTTCTTGAACTTTTAATCACTGATTTTGATTTTTATTATGGATTAAATTTAAATATATCATTATTAGTTAAATTGAATTAATTGTTTCTTTAGTTGTGAGATGCATAAACAAATGCTGCAATGAAGATCAATGAAGCAATTGCATATTTGTTTGAGCAAAACAGACAAATAATAAGGGATGAATGAGTTAATTAGATCGCTTAAATCATATTGAATCAAATTTTTAAGTATTTAGAGCAGTTCATTTTCCTTGCAATTATGTGGTTTTGACAAATTTATGTGCTAATTTATCTATTTTTTATTTTGTAAATGGCATAGTAGCGATTGAGAAAAATAGCAGGTTGTCATTTAAGATAAGTCAGCATAAACCATAATAGCATACATAAGCCAAATGGATTTTTAATTGAGACAAAGTAATAAACAAATCTAGCTAACAATATGCATTCTTTCTAAGCAAATTATCTCTTAACATGTGACAATAATAGAAAATATTTTGCCATATAACTAACAGAAAGTACATATATGAGTTTCTTGATTTTGTTAAAACAATTTAAATTTTATTGTTAATAAAAATCCAATGTATTGTTATTTATTTGTCTATTATTCTCTTTTGGTTAAAATTTATTTTCTGTTTTCTATCATTCTCAATTTATTCTCATGATTTTTAGTTAATCTTAATTTTTCTATCGATTTCATTTGTTTAAATAGTAAAAGAAAAAAAGAGTTACTGTGCATTTTGTATTCATGAAGTTGATTTTGATTTTTAATGTATCTATTTTTGTTTTGAAATAACTGATTTTTATGCAATATGAATTTATTTTCCTCTTAAGTTTCTGAATGTGAATTATATATGTTTTTTCACTAGCTATCTTATATATATGTTTGCATTATCTTTGTTTATGTCAAGGTACTTAGTATAGTAAAAAGTACATAAATTTTGTTTTTATTTTTAATATATAGTTTATTTAATTCCTACTAGCTATTTTAATTCTTCACAAATATTTGTTGCATTATTTATGGCCAAAACCTTTTTACTATCTCAAATTATAAGTTAATTTGTAAAAAAGATTTAATTAAAATTATAAGTTATTTTTAGAATTTCAATGAAATATTAGTATTTATTATTAATTATATCATTTATTATTAATTATTATTATTATTTTTTCACGGGTCATTATCAACACATTATCCTTTTTAATCATATATGTATTTTTAAATACTATTTTTTCTTCTCACGAATATTTTTTTCTTTTTCTTTTTGTATGATTATTTAATATAATTAAATCTATATAATTATTGTTCATTTTACAAATAAGTAAATCATTTCAAATTTTGTATTTATATCTAAAATTTTACATTTGTATTTGTTAAAGTTTCATTTTTTTCTCCAACTTGAATTTTTTTATATGATTATTTAATAAAGTTGAATTTTTATGATTATTATTCATTTATAATTAAATCATTAATTTCACATTTACATGTTTCTAAATATATTTTGTACAATATCAAATAATTTTACCCGTGCGGAAGCACGGGTTTCTTACTAGTTGGGATTTTTATAAACGGGCTTAAATTAGTTAGGCTTTCTCAAAAAATATTGTTATGGCCCACGGTGGAGAAGTAGCCTATGAAAATTCGAAAATGTTCCTATAAATCTGAAAGTTTATTTTCGGAAGCATCTATATCACACCAAAACACGTCTTAAGTGAGACACACTCCAATTTTTTAAAAAATTAATCCGGAAATATATATTCGGACACACCCCATCAATGATTGTGTTTATTTAACAACACAATGACAATTTCGTATGTGCACTTTTGAATTTGTGAAACATTAATTATTGGTGTTGGGTGGCTTTCTAAATCACTGCATTTTGTTCAAGTTTGTTTGAAACTAAGATGCCTTATACCACTGACATCACTAGAGTTGACTTCTCATTAAATAAAACGAAACTGAAAAATTGGCCAAATCATTTTATGGATAGGATGCAAGAATTTAATGAGTTGAGCGACATTGAAAAAGAATCAAATAAACAAAAGTCACTGGAGACTGGAGTAACCACCCATAGATATAAATTTAGGTCGTGACACATGTTTTGATTTATTTTAATTTTTCTTCAACAATGTATTTAGGTGGTTAGACATGTGTTACATGTAATGTTTGATTAATATTAGCAATGTCAAATATATACATTTTCATAAATTTTAATGTATGTTTGAGTTTTCCAAAATTTTCAACATTTGGTGTGTTTCATAATAGGTTTTGTTTCTATAACAGGTTCTCTGTGAACAGTACGTGGTGAATACAGAAATACACTTCTGAACACAACTCAATTTAAAAAAATGCTAACAGGGGTTTATTTGGAAATGCATTTATGGACCCGCTCCATATGGTTAAAAATAAAGATAGCAAGAGTTTATTTGAAAAATGCATTTATGGACTCACCGTAATTTCACTAAACAAAGCAGCGTATATCTGAAAGTACATCTCCTGAATATCCACTGAGACATGATTGCATTTTTAAGATCCATGTTGATTTAAAATTTGTATAAATATAGGTGTCACTAAACTTGTTAACACAAACACACAAAGAACATACAAAATGACTCAATATGCATATACCATTTTTCTATACTCCAATGGCGATAAGCCCCTTCTTCAATTTAGATTCTCAGAGATCAACCGTCTTGTCAATCTAAAATCAAAACTAGAGAATATGTACTTAAACAATCAAAGAATTGTGAAGCTCTTTTATCGTTCACCGTTAATTGACAGCCATGGGAAGATACAATTCAGCGAGTTTGAGCTGAAGACAGGTGAAGATTTAATTGTTAAGTGGAGTATATTTCACATTTACGAAACAAAAGGTTCGATCGAGTTGGATGCAAATATTGCGAGATCAATCAAAGATATTGTAAAGATGTTGAAATGCCTACTTAATGATGAAATGTATTATTCGATTTACATTAATGATTATCTATGTAATGTTTCATTTTTTATGTATGTCATAACAATTATTGATGTTAATTTATCTCTCATTTTTTACGTATACGGAGATGCATTTCCGTATCAATTTTTATCATAAATTAAGGCCTAACTCGCTTACAAATAGATTGTGTGTGAATTGGGGTGCATCCAGAAGTACATTTATGAATTCTATGAGTAATTTTGATTTTAGGGATGGGTTGCAACCCTTAGGGCGTAAAGAGCGATTCTCATTTTTTATTCTCCATAAATTTATATAATTTATAATATGTACTTCGAATTTTAGAATTCAGATCGTGTTTTGAAACCTCTGTTTCTAAAATATAAAGTTGTTGAATTTATAAACAAATACAATAAATTAGAACATTCCATTAAACTAGATGAAATTCAACATGTTGTGTTAAACACCAATATCAAGTTGTGAATAATTAAAAACATTAATTAAATACAAGTGAGATCATAAATCAAACAAAGTAGTTAATTCTTCATCCCGCTCAGTCATACACACCGATACCTCGCCAAATGTTATGGGACAAATCAGACGTGAACATATGGCATATACTGATTTGACCATGGTTGCATCTAACATGATCGGTCTCTTGGTGCTATATTGGCCATATATTGAGAATATGGTTTACACATCATTGTCATTTTGAAGTTACATGTTGATAAATTGAATATGTTTATCATCATCGATTGACGAACAATGATACGCAATGATGGCTACCCTTCTTGTGTTGGGATGGTTAAGACAAAGATTTATTTAGTTCAACTATGGATTTATATCAAATTATGTAGATTTGACATTGATCCTAAACAAATGAGGAGAAGTTCCTTTATTGTTGTAAGTTGCAACTACGTTAAAATTGTTAGAACAAGATTTGTTCTGATCAATATTCTTAGTTTTGATGATAACAATGTATATGAATTTTGTATGAGATAATGTGGTACTCTAATCCTATGCAATTTCCATTTCAGGAAGAGTATGCACAAAATCAGCACAATAAGCACTGACTCAGAAGGTTCAGCATGCAACATCAGAACATGGTCTGGCAAGACATCAGAAGATGGTCAAGCAGAATCAGAACATGGTCTATGGAAGCATCAGAAGGACTTGAGATCAGAAGCAGAAGCACTGAAGTTCTCATGGTATCACGCTAAGAAGCACTTCAAGGTCAGAAGACAAGAAGATGCTCTGCACCAAGTTGTTTGACTTTGATGATATTCAAACGTTGTTTACACAAACATCAGATCAGAAGCAAGTATAAGATGGCAGGCTACGCTGACTGACAAAAGGAACGTTAGTAGCTATTAAAGGCAACGTCAGTAGACACAGCGAAAGCAAGGCTCGAGGTAGTTGACAAAAGAGTGAAACATTAAATGCAATGTTGTACGAATCACGCAAAGCATTAAATGCTCTCAACGGTCATCTTCTCAAACGCCTATAAATAGAAGTTCTGAAGAGAAGCTGAATACAACACTTTGCGCAAACATACAGAAACGCTGTCAAATTCAAAAAGCTCTCAAACTTCATCTTCAACCTCACTACATTGTTGTTGTAATATCTTAGTGAGACTAAGCCTAAACTTAAGAGAAAATCACAGTTGTGATAATAGCTTATTAAGAAGCATTGTAACTCTTATAAGAATTTGTTTACATTAATTTGTAAGAACTAGAGTGTTCAGGTTGTGATCAGTATACTCTAGAAAGTCTTAGAGGGTATCTAAGCAGTTTGTTCCTAGAGTGATCAGGTTGTGATCAGTATACTCTAGAAGACTTAGAAGTTATCTAAGTGGAAAACCATTGTAATCTTGTGAGATTAGTGGATTAAATCCTCAGGTGAGGTAAATCACTCCAAGGGGGTGGACTGGAGTAGTTTAGTTACAACGAACCAGGATAAAAATCATTGTGCAAATTGTTTTTATCTTACAAGTTTTAAAGCTACACTTATTCAAACCCCCCCTTTCTAAGTGTTTTTCTATCCTTCGATTGGCATCAGAGCGCCGGTTCTAAGGTGCAAGCACTTAACCGTGTTTAGAAAAGATTCAGGAAGAGAAAAACGCTTAAGACAAGATGGCTGGTGAAGATCCAACTCATACATCTACATCTGGCTCTGCTGAGCAACATAATGGAAATGGTAACAATGGTTATACTGGACCACCAGTATTTGATGGTGAAAACTTTGAATACTTGAAAGACAAACTTTAAAGTTACTTCCTTGGTCTAGATGGTGACATATGGGATCTTCTGATGGATGGTTACAAACATCCAGTGAAAGCTACTGGTGTAAAGCTTACAAGACAAGAAATGAATGATGATCAAAAGAAGCAATTCAAAAATCATCATAAGTGTAGGACTGTTTTGCTGAATGCTATTTCTCGTGCTGAATATGAGAAGATATCTAACAGGGAAACTGCCTATGATATATATGAGTCAATGAAAATGACCCATGAAGGAAATGCCCAAGTCAAGGAGACTAAAGCTCTTGCCTTGATCCAGAAATATGAAGCCTTCAAGATGGAGGATGATGAAAATATTGAGAAGATGTTCTCAAGATTTCAAACGCTAACTGCTGGATTAAGAGTTCTTGACAAGGGATACACAAGGGCTGATCATGTCAAGAAGATCATCAGAAGCTTGCCAAGAAGATGGGGTCCTATGGTGACTGCTTTCAAAATTGCAAAGAATCTGAATGAAGTCTCTCTTGAAGAATTGATCAGTGCTCTGAGGAGTCATGAAATTGAGCTGGATGCTAATGAACCTCAGAAGAAAGGTAAGTCTATTGCATTAAAATCTAATTATAAAAAATGCACTAACGCTTTTCAGGCTGAAGAAGAAGATTCTGAAAAGTCAGAATCAGAAGAAGAAGATGAACTGTCCATGATCTCCAGAAGGGTAAACCAACTCTAGAAGAGCAAGCAAAGGAAGTTCAAGAACTTCAGAAGTTCAAAGAGGCCTGAAAGAGGAGAATCTTCTGGAGGCAGAAGATCTGACAAGAAGAAGGTCATCTGTTATGAGTGCAATGAGCCTGGACACTTCAAGAATGAATGTCCAAAACTTCAGAAGGAGAATCCCAAGAAGAAGTTTCATAAGAAGAAAGGTCTTATGGCAACATGGGATGATTCAGAATCAGAATCAGAATCAGACTCTGAAGGCGAGCAGGCAAACCTTGCACTGATGGCCACAGTGGATGATGGATCAGAATCTACATCAGAATCAGATTCTGAAGAGGTATTTTCTGAACTATCTAGAGAAGAGTTAGTTTCCAGTTTAACTGAACGTCTGGAACTCAAGGCTCATCTTAGTATCAAATACAAAAAGCTGAAAAAGCTATTTGAATTTGAAACTAAGAAGCTGGAGATGGAAAATTCTGAACTGAAGGAAAAAGTTTTAAAATTATCCAATGATGTTGGATCTCCTTTTGAATCAGAAAAATCCATTCCTAGCCTCAATCATATTCTGAAAGAATATGACTCGAGCTTCAGAAAGTTTCTATCTAGAAGTATTGGCAGAAGTCATCTTGCTTCTATGATATATGGTGTTTCTGGAAACAAAAGAATTGGCGTTGGCTATGAGGGTGATACCCCACACAAATTTGAACCTGTTGATGATTTGAAAATCACATACAAGCCATTGTATGATCAGTTCAAATATGGCCACTCACATGATATTAGGCTCACTTCACATGCCAAAAGCTTTAACACTACACACACCAAGAAGCATGTGACACAACCTAAAAAATATCATGCTGCCAAACCTAAAGAATATCATGCTGTTCCTCCTGTTACTTATTATGCTAAACCCAAGTTCAATCAGAACTTGAGGAAAACTAACAAGAAAGGACCCAAGAAATTGTGGGTACCTAAGGAGAAGATAATTTCTGTTGCAGATATCCTTAGCAGCAAAGAAGACAAAGCACAAAATGTCATGGTACCTGGACTCTGGGTGCTCACGACACATGACGGAAAAAAGGTCTATGTTCCAAGACCTGGTGCTTAAGTCTGGTGGAAAAGTCAAGTTTGGAGGAGATCAGAAGGGCAAGATAATTGGCTCTGGAACCATAAGTATTGGTAACTCTCCTTCCATAACTAATGTACTTCTTGTAGAAGTAATAGCGCATAACTTATTGTCCATAAGTCAATTAAGTGACAATGGTTATGACATAATCTTTAATCAAAAGTCTTGCAAGGCTGTAAGTCAGAAGGATGGCTCAATCCTATTTACAGGCAAGAGAAAGAACAACATTTATAAGATTGATCTTTCAGATCTTGAGAAGCAGAAAGTGACTTGCCTTATGTCTGTTTTTGAAGAGCAATGGGTCTGGCACAAAAGATTAGGACATGCTAGTTTGAGAAAGATTTCTCAGATTAAAAAACTAAATCTGGTCAGAGGTCTCCCAAATCTGAAATACAAATCAGATGCTCTTTGTGAAGCATGTCAGAAGGGCAAGTTCTCCAAACCTGCATTCAAATCTAAGAATGTTGTCTCTTCCTCAAGGCCGTTAGAACTTCTGCACATTGATCTGTTTGGACCTGTCAAAACAGCATCTGTCAGAGGGAAGAAATATGGATTAGTCATCGTAGATGATTATAGCTGCTAGACATGGGTAAAGTTCTTAAAACACAAGGATGAGTCTCATTCAGTGTTCTTTGAATTCTGCACTCAGATTCAATCTGAGAAGGAGTGCAAAATCATAAAGGTCAGAAGTGATCATGGTGGTGAATTTGAGAACAGATTCTTTGAGGAGTTCTTCAAAGAAAATGGTATTGCCCATGATTTCTCTTGCCCTAGAACTCCACAGCAAAATGGAGTTGTAGAGCAAAAGAATAGGACTCTACAAGAAATGGCCAGAACCATGATCAATGAAACCAATATGGCTAAGCACTTCTGGGCAGAAGCAATAAATACTGCATGTTATATTCAGAATAGAATATCTATAAGACCTATTCTAAATAAGACTCCTTATGAATTGTGGAAGAACTGAAAGCCCAACATTTCATATTTTCATCCTTTTGGATGTGTTTGTTTCATTCTGAATACTAAAGATCATCTTGGTAAGTTTGATTCTAAGGCACAAAAATGTTTCCTTCTTGGATATTCTGAACGTTCTAAAGGCTACAGAGTATACAATACTGAAACATTGGTTGTGGAAGAATCAATCAATATCATATTTGATGATAAGCTTGGTCTTGAAAAGCCAAAACAGTTTGACAATTTTGCAGATATAGATATTGATATATCAGAAGCTGAAGAACCAAGAAGCAAAGTTTTAGAAGCTGAAAATCTCAGAAGCAAAGGATCAGAAGATCAAGTTGCTGCATCTTTAGAGAATCTCAGAATTTCTGAAGAGCCAACAGTCAGAAGATCTTCTAGACTCACCTCAGCTCACTCAGAAGATGTGATTCTTGGAAAGAAAGATGATCCTACCAGAACTAGATCATTTCTAAAGAATAGTAGTCAGAATCAGTGATCAGAATCAGAAGATGAAAAGTTCTATTCATCATCAGAAGCAAATGCAATGCAACACAGCTGTCATCAAGTGTTTTCTGATGGTGAACACGTGTTTGCACGGTTGGTAAAAGTGTGAGTGAATCTGATGGGATGCCGCCCTAGGTAACTGTGTTAAATCATTTCAATTACCATGTTCTCTCACCTAACGTCACTCATCATTTAATGCATTTGATTTCAATTGATTCTGTAACTGTTCATTCTCATAATTTAATTGCATTCTTTTTCAAATCCGCCTCTATAAATATATTTCAAATCATAACGTTCATCATTTTCGCTCCCATTCTCTCTCTCTCTCTCTTTGTGCATGCATTTTTGCAACCTCTTTGCCATTTTCTCAAACCCTAAACGCAAACCCAGAAAAGATTCTTGTAATCTCAGTACTGTTTCAATGGCTGCTTCATCATCTCTCAACGCTGGCTCCACTGTTCCTCTTCATCTTCAAGAAGAAGAACAACAAATTGTTCCTGTGATCTCTTGCTCTATTCCCAAAAAGGAGTTGGAAGTTATCTGTGAACTTATGGTAGACTTTGATAGTCTTGAAGAACATGAGTTTCACCTTAAAGAAGATATCATATTTCAAGGATGGACTTCATTATTTGCTGAGTTCTGTGGACCGGTTTACCCAGAACTTGTAAAGGAATTTTGGGTGCACGCTGTTGTAGCCCCTAAATCAATTCTGTCTTTTGTTCATGGGAAGTTTGTGGTTGTTACTGAAAACATCCTGAGAATGATGTTTGACCTAAGAAACCCTGAAGGTGTTCATGAAATTGATCAAAGGGCTGATTGGGAAGAGGTTTTGGCTACTCTTTATACAGACGTGAAGAAAACAAAGCGTGTCAAGAACATGAGGGATCTCTACAAAATCTGGACCAAGATTCTTCTGGGGTGTTTCTATCACAGGAAATCAACCCATTCTGCAGATTTTGTCAACAATGAGCAGAAATACATTCTGTATTGCATTGCCACTCAGAAGAAGGTTGATATTATCTACATAATCTTCAACCACATGTGGACTGTTGTGAGGGATTCCAGAAATGCTTTCAGAACAAAGAAGGGTACTATTATTCCTTTTGGAAGAATTATTACAAACCTTCTGGTTCATTCCAAGATTGTTGAGGATTTGGAAGCTCAAGGGATCATCAAAGATCTCGTTGTTGATACTGGAAGCTGCTTGAATGCTCTCACCTTGAGAAAGATGAGTGTTATTGAAGCTATCAGACAAACCCCTCAACCCCCTCCTAGAGCTAGAAGCAGAAGAGATCCTGTTCTTGCTGAATTTGAATCCTTCTTCAGAAGTGAGTTGCCAGAAGTCAGAACTAAGTATCTGAACTCACTAAAGGAAGAAAAAGACAAAGATGCTCCTGCAAAAGGTGGTCGCAAGAAAGTTTCTACTTCCAGGCCTGCTGCTTCGGAAGATGTTTCAGAAGCTGCACCTGAAGCTGTTGTCAAGAAGGAAAGAAGGACAAAGCAACAATTTGATCATCCTTCTGTTAACCAGGAGAAGGTAGTCCAAAGTGTAGCTGTTGCTACTGCAGTTGTTGAGAAAGCTGCTCAGGAAGAAGTTGTTGCTGAAGAAGTTCACGATGTTTTAGCTGAAAATAAAAATAGTGAAAAAGAGACTGCTGAGAAGAAGAAGAAGAGAAAGATGAATAACAAGAATGTGGAAGATGGAAAGGCTGTTGAAAAGAAGAAGACAAGAAAAAGAAAACTTATCATAGAAGCCTCCGAGGATGAAGAAGAAGTTCAAGAAGCTGTGAATCAGCAAGAAGAAATTTATCAAGAACCTGCAACTCAAGAAGTTAAAGGTCAAAAAGCTGCTGATAATGAGAAGGAAAGACTGGAATCTGCCAGAAGAAGAGAAATTTCTCTTGGAAAGGAAAAGATTGTAGAAGAGAAGAAGAGTAAGAAGCAGAGAAATCTTGAGGCTGTGTTTGAAGCGATTTAGAATGTGTCTAAAGGTATACATCTTTCTGAACCCGTTTCTGTTCCTGCTTTACGTTCAGAAGTTGCACCAATAGATATTGCTCAAACCCCTGAACCAGTAAATCAACCAGAAACAGCCCCATCAGAATCACCCATAAACATCCATGTTCTCACACCTCCTTCTTCTCCTTTAACCAATGCTCTTACCCCTCCTCATTCACCCATCACAAATGTTCCCATTCCTCCATCTCCATCCACAACCAACATTGCTTCTGACCAAACCCTTGAAACCCCTGTTCTTGATATCCAACCCCTTCAAACTCGCTTTCCACCTCACACAAATATATCAACTTCTCAACCTCCACCTCATGCAAACTATGAACCCATTCCTTCTACCTCCCAAAATAATCCTTCTCTATCTGACCTTCCAGATTCTGCATCACATGAGCAATTGCTCTGTGACTGCAATTACACACCCAAGCCTCGTCCTGAAGCTAAGCTGGTAGTGTTAGATTCTGAGAATGAAGCAGAATCATCCTTCTGTCTTGATAGAGAGCCTCAACCTTATTTTGTCCCAAAACCAGATTCTCCCATAACCAAAATAAAATCTCGCCGAGCATACCCTATTGGTGTAATCTATGAAATGGTAAAGAGGAATGTCAGAAGAGTCTTTGACACTCTCAGAATAGCTCATCATGCTGGATTAAATGATGTTGCTATGCGAAGATTCTGGAGGTTCTTCAGAATAAAAGCAGATGCTTGTTTTCAAGAACTTCAGGAAATTTGTGTAGAACTTGCTCCACGACCTTGTGGAATTCTGAGGCCCTATGAAGACTTTTGGTTCAGTCGTCTTGGGGGGAGATATTGTTTTGAAGAAAAGGAATTCATTGATGAACTTGCAGAAGCACGAGTTTCTGCGGATATGGAAGCCAACCTATGTAGGGAGATTGTGGTTTGGAGACCTAAGTATCCAGTTCTGACTGGAGACTTCAAGTGGCTGTTTGATTTTCTGAGGGAGAATCCTTCTGCGAAGGCCCCCAATACGGTCATTCTAGAAGTTGTTTATCCTCCAGAAGTTGAAGGTCCTACTCCACCAAGGAATCTTGCTGCCATTCTTCAAGCACTTGAGAATGGAGATTCTGATCTTCCTGCTCCTGAGTATGAAGAAGATGCTTCCAGGGAAGAAGCTGATGCTAAGATTCATCCTGTTGGAGATATTCCTGCTGAGGAAAATCATGATGATGATCTCACAATGGATGCTGCTGTTGAGATTGTTGTCCCTCTGAATAGAAGTTGTGAAGCTTCTTCTGGTGAACCCTCTCTTCTGGTGAAGACTCTAGAGGTTATTCAGAAGAATCAAGCTGAACTAGCTTCTCGTATGGACAAGCAAGATGTTATCAACGATGAGTTTCGCTCATTTATGGAGAAGCAGTCTGAGAGCAATGCTGGGATTCATGACATGTTGGCCAAGATTATGTCTAAGCTAGGCTCGTCTTAGTCTTTTTGTGTCTTAGTTGTTTCCTTCCTTTTTTCATCTGCTTTGTGCATCTATCTTCTTATCCCTTGTATCTTCTAATTATTTCCAATGAATGAAAATCCTTTATCCTTCTCTCATATTGTTTTGTTTTTCATCTGAATCTTTTGTGTTTTTGATGTTATGACAAAAAGGGGGAGAAACTGTTATAAATGATCTGATTTATATTATCAGTTGCTGGGAGTAAGTCTCCACATTTCTAACAAGAATTTGCAAGCTCTGTGTCTTTGAGTTTTTTGCAGGATTGAAGCCAATCTTAAAAGCTCAACATGAGAAGCAAAGACATGGGGAAAAGCAATTCTATATGGAAACAAGCTCATGGAAATTGAAGCAAGCTGAGTGCTATGAAGCTTCAAGATCAGAAGCAAGAAGGAAGAATGTTATGATATTCTGATGATAGAATATGCTCTAACACATTTTTTTCCTTATATGTTTTGATGCATGTTTTTGTTCTAAATATGCTCTGAAACATTATTATTTATGCTCTGATACATATTATATGTTCTGATACATATTTTATGTTATGATTCATTCATGCTCTGACTTTTGTCGTTTAGTTTGTTCTGTAACATTTCAGGATGTAGAGATGCTCTGATGATGCTCTAGTACATTCAACAATGTTCTGATACAATCTAGCATGCAATGATTCAAGAAGAAATTCAAGCTCTGAAGCTGTCCTATGGAAGCAAGAAGCAGAAGTTATGAATGTTCTGAAGATCTAAGCATATGTGATCGTCTCAACTAAAATGGAAAATACTCTGGGAAGTCCTTTATTTTTAAATTTCTTCCAGTATTTATTTCAGGGGGAGATTATTTATCTCAGGGGGAGATTGTTAATCTCAGGGGGAGACATATTCACACACTATGTTTATATGCTTATGCTATAACTGTGTAATTGTCTTTAGCCGTCTGATATTCTGATTGCAAATTCATATCATTTATATATGTTTTTGTCATCATCAAAAAGGGGGAGATTGTTAGAACAAGATTTGTTCTGATCAATATTCTTAGTTTTGATGATAACAATGTATATGAATTTTGTATGAGATAATGTGGTACTCTAATCCTATGCAATTTCCATTTCAGGAATCACATAAAGAGTATACACAAAATCAGCGCAAGAAGCACTGACTCAGAAGGTTCAGCATGCAACATCAGAACATGGTCTGGCAAGACATCAGAAGATGGTCAAGCAGAATCAGAACATGGTCTATGGAAGCATCAGAAGGACTTGAGATCAGAAGCAGAAGCACTGAAGTTCTCATGGTATCACGCTAAGAAGCACTTCAAGGTTAGAAGACAAGAAGATGCTCTGCACCAAGCTGTTTGACTCTGATGATATTCAAACGTTGTTTACACAAACATCAGATCAGAAGCAAGTACAAGATGGCAGGCTACGCTGACTGACAAAAGGAACGTTAGTAGCTATTAAAGGCAACGTCAGTAGACACAGCAAAAGCAAGGCTCGAGGTAGTTGACAAAAGAGTGAAACATTAAATGCAATGCTGTACGAATCACGCAAAGCATTAAATGCTCTCAACGGTCATCTTCTCAAACGCCTATAAATAGAAGTTCTGAAGAGAAGTTGAATACAACACTTTGCGCAAACATACAGAAACGCTGTCAAATTCAAAAAGCTCTCAAACTTCATCTTCAACCTCACTACATTGCTGTTGTAATATCTTAGGGAGATTAAGCCTAAACTTAAGAGAAAATCACAGTTGTGATAATAGCTTATTAAGAAGCATTGTAACTCTTATAAGAATTTGTTTACATTAATTTGTAAGAACTAGAGTGATCAGGTTGTGATCAGTATACTCTAGAAAGTCTTAGAGGGTATCTAAGCAGTTTGTTCCTAGAGTGATCAGGTTGTGATCAGTATACTCTAGAAGACTTAGAAGTTATCTAAGTGGAAAACCATTGTAATCTTGTGTGATTAGTGGATTAAATCCTCAGGTGAGGTAAATCACTCCAAGGGGGTGGACTGGAGTAGTTTAGTTAACAACGAACCAGGATAAAAATCATTGTGCAAATTGTTTTTATCTTACAAGTTTTAAAGCTACACTTATTCAAACCCCCCCCCCCCCCTTTCTAAGTGTTTTTCTATCCTTCAAAAATTCATTCTGACTAAGTATGGTTAAGAAAAGTTATTTGATTTTCTGATGTAAACTACTAATGAACAAAACACATCATTTTATACAAGCTTTTGTGCGCTCTAGTCTATAAAAGGTGTATGGTGTCATACCCCAATTTTTGCCCCACGCATTTCATTCATTTTGACTTGTCGAATGTTTTTATGTGCATTCATAGTTCAAACATAACTTGCATTTCGCATCTTCGCACCTCTTCATTCGAGTTACCACTTGTTTGAAGTTTTGATTTTTAGACAATTTACAGCTATTGTTTTATTTTTTATCATTTATTAAAAATATTTAAAAAATATGTATTTTATTTTTTAGTTTAATTTCATTTATAAAATGTTTAGTTTTAAATATATAGTTTTATGTTAATGTTAATTAGTTTTATGTTATGTACAAAAGAAAATATTTGATTCTTGTTTTAGGCCCATTGATCATTTTGGTTAAAATCCCATTTATTTATTTACTTTTGTTATTACACCAAATAAGTCAAAAATATGACAGAAAAAAAAACTAATTGCAAAGTTTGTCTCAACATCTGCCTCTTGCTGTCCCATGCCATGCTTCTGCTACCTCTCCACCAACCTGCATATTGCTGTCCATATCTCTGCACATAACTGTCCAAAACCTGCATATACATGCCAATATATTCACCAACAAGGTCATGACAAACCTGCAAAACAAACAGCACAAGAACAGTTAGCCAAGAATGTTCAAAATCAAACTTCAATTTCCCCCCTAAAACTCCTTTCAGTTTACCTATAAAAGAGATATTTCAGCAAGAGAAAGGGGGCACAACATCAATATCTAAACCTCTGCAGAAATTCTGATGAGAACCCTTCACATAGAAAATAAGCCCAACCTCTGCACTCAGTATCCTCACTCAAACGCAAATCCTTCAAAACCTTACTCAACCTCAAATCAGTAAGGCACAAACTCTCACCAAATCACAAACGAAAACCCATAGCTTATTATCACTAACCTCACAACTCACTGCAATAAAGAAACCCTCAGACCATACCTTAACCTCACCTTATAACCACCTCACGCAGGCATTCAATACAAAACGCACAACGACCTAACTTCGCGCAACCCTCGGAACCTCACGAACAGAAAAAACACGAAAACGAAACAAGACTCAGAAGAAGAGCAATAAGCCAAGGCGGTTAGATCAGAAGCTTACCAGAGGGAAAACGCTGCAGCTTTCAAGAGAAGTACTTTCTTGATTTTGACCTTAATGTGTGTTTATCGCTCACTTTCATTTTCTTTTTGCTGTTTCGACTTCCGTTTTCAATTTTCCGATTGTAAATATAATCTATGAATCCTTAATGGATGGGGGAGGGTGCCGAATGGGGATTATGTTTCTTCCTTTTCATTTATGATGTTTAACTGTGAGAGCCGAATCGAGAGATAACCGAGAGAGAGATTTGCATCGAGAGAGTTGAATCGGGAAAGAAGAGCGATTTAGAGGGGGTTCACGTTCATGAGCGAAAACGATTAAGGTTTTTGTTGTTTTGACTGTTGATTGTTCGCATTAGATCGGGAGAGAACGAGAAAGCAGAGAAGAACGTGTTCAGAGAGATGAGAGCCGTTTTGGTTCTTTAGGGTTTTCTTAACCCTTTTGGTTGCTAGAAGGAAGGTCATGGGCCCGGTTCGAACCGGTTCGGCCAGGTTTTTGTTTTTAGTTTAAGTTCTTTTATTGGGCCATACCCTCTCCACTTTACGAAAATTTTACTTCCTACCCCTACACTTGCCTTCCCACCCCTACAATTTTTTTAAAATGGCAATTTTACCCTCAAACATTAATAACCATTTTACCATTTTACTTTTTACCATTTTTTTAAAAAGTCAAAAAAATTTGAAATCTGCACCCCTACGCGCATCAAAAACGGAACACTTGAGGTAAGAGTTCCGGTTCACAAAATTACAAACCGGAAGACTTTTGAAAACAGTTCCGGTTCAGTTTTTTTCTTTCCCGGAACACATTTGGTAAGTGATCCGGTTTGCAAAATTTCAAAAAATCAGGAAAAAAAAATACACACCGGAACACATTTCCAAACTGTTCCGGTTTGTAAAATGCTCACCGGAACACATTTCAAAACTGTTCCGGTGAGCATTTTGGCCAAACCGGAACAGTTGGTGAAAGTGTTCCGGTGAGCATTTTACAAACCGGAACAGTTTGGAAATGTGTTCCGGTGTGTATTTTTTTCCTGATTTTTTGAAATTTTGCAAACCGGATCACTTACCAAATGTGTTCCGGTTTGGTGATTTTGTGAACCGGAAGAGTCTTCTGAAGGGTTCCGGAGCGTATTTCGTGGAGAGAAGGGAGAGTGTTTGTTCAAAATCAGTAAAAAGTTGAAAATGAAAAAAAGTTTACCTATTTATACGAGGGTAATTTCGTCCAAAAAATTTGATTGTAGGGGTAGAAAGACAATTGTATGGGTAGGAAGTAAATTTTTCCCACTTTACACATCACCCCTTGGCCCATTAAACTTCTTTTATACAAAAAAATCATGCATACTCTATTCTTTTAACTAGTTAATTAATTGTTTTTATTAGTTAATCATTTTATTTAAACTTTGAGTCAATTCAAACTTCTCACAAGAAAACTTTAAATCAATTCAAATTCATTATTTCTTTTATTTCGCCCAAGTGCGAATTTCATTTCAAAATTGTCTTTTCCGCCCAAGTGCGATTAGACCCATTTCATAAACTCTAAAACGCTTGATCCAACTTCAAGTTGTTAATCTTCTTTTTTTTAACTATATCAAAGTGATCAAGTGACAAGGGGTGAACGCCTCTTGAATACCTTCGATCATTTGAATCAAACATTAAATCAAAGTGATTAAGTGACAAGGGGTGCACACCTCTTGAATACCTTTGATCCTTTGAACCAAACAATTAAAAAATCTTTCTTAATTAAATCAAAGTGATTAAGTGACAAGGGGTGCACACCTCTTGAATACCTTTGATCCTTTGAATCAAACGATTAAAAATCTTTCTTAATTAAATCAAAGTGATTAAGTGACAAAGGGTGCACACCTCTTGAATACCTTTGATCCTTTGAACCAAACAATAAACATCCTTCATAAAATTAAACAACAAACTCGTAGTTCTTTCGAACTACATTCGCTCTGATTCTTCCATTGAAGATATGTAGGCACAAGATTCAAATGTCTTGGCGAGCACACTAATAAAAAATATATAATTTCGTAGTCTCGAACTACGATTGCTCTGACTTTCCCATTGCACGAGGGAATACGTAGGCACAAGACACAAACGTCTTGGCGAGCATAATAATAAAAAAATCTTTTCTTTTTTCTTCATAATAAAAAACCTAAAAAATGTCCTTTCTCTTGATTAAAGTAAACGTAGACTTAAGCTAACTCTCGATTACAAAACAACTAAATGGGTCCCATCGAGTACGATGGAGGTAAGGGGTGCTAACACCTTCCCCTTGCTTAACCGACTCCCGAACCCGAATTTGGTTGCGAAGACCAACTTATCCATTGTTTTCATTTCCCATGGGTTTTATCAATATTTTCCCTTTCCCTTTGGAATAAATAAAATTTGGTGGCGACTCTGTTTATTACCTTCGTGGCGATGATTTGTTGACCCGACATATGGGCAATCTAGACCATACAAAAGAATGCAATGATATACTTAGGATTATATGATACATATTATGCCAGAAGTCTCACACGATGGGCTCAAATTATAGAATCTAGACTATGCCAAAATTTCTCAGTATGAGATTAGATTATAGAATTTGAAATTACTTATTACATTATCATAGTTCATATCTTTGATAATAACACGTTTAAATTACACCAACATAAATAATAACCTAAAAAAACATCGAAAATTAATAATTGAACCAAAAATTTCAAAATCATATATATTGTAACATATCAAGCCGAGTACAATATAATATTGTATACAAAATACAATCAAATCCGAACAAACGATCCTAAAAATGCATCATACTAGGACGCATGGAAACTTTTGGACATTATCTTCATCCATACTACTCGCTTAGGAAGGCACCAAACTTTGTGTGATCTACATTTGATGCAACCAGAAAAAAATAAAATGCCATCCAACAAGCGTGATACTCTGACGAAGAGTGTATTTCTCAAACACCACATCATTTGCTAGAAGGCGATTTAGGATATGGCATATGCAATTTTATCCCTTCGTCAAAGTGAAAACTTTGCCATGAGTCTTAATATTTGTGTACTCTCGGTTGAAATCTCATATAGAAATACTTGGAAAGGGATAGGTCTATTCCCATGTCAATGTATATTAAATAGTAAATGATATTATATACTAATTGATATTTAACATAAATTCATATAAATGTTACTTGATATAGTGTCATATATCCAACTAGCGGCTTCATACTATTTTTTGTCGCAACATTCAACTCCTTATACAATAAAGTCAATCATGTTGTCCCCATAGGTATAGTAATTCACCGTCTCTAGATCTTTGTAAAATTGGAGATATATTGAGTGACCTGATTAGTCATTATTTATCTAGTTTTATTTGGTTAAATTTAATTAGGTATTTACTAATTATTTCATATATTATTATTATTTAAGTTTTTATATAGGTATTGATATTTTTAGGTAATATTTAAATATTTGATCATTTCTACCTTAATTTTGCTATATTGGAGTATTTAGAGCTATTTTGAAGGTGACAAAAGTCAAGAGCTCGCCTAAATGTGTAAGTAGTAATCATGCCAGTTTGAGTATGTACAAGCATGCAAAGCAGCAGACCTATGTACGTACGTCCAAATCAAAGTATGTATATGTTGCTTATAAACGTGTGATGTCATATTCAAGTATACATGTATGTTTTAAGTAGCAAGTGGTAGAATAGTAAGGATGTAGAACTCACAGGGAGTGGAAAATAACTTAGATTAATTTTGCAAGGAACTATCTTTTGTTAATAAGAATGAGCTAGATAAAAATAGTTTATGATTGTTACAGGTTCAGTTTAATATCAAACAAAGGTTAAAACAATGTTAAGAAAGTAAATGAACGCAATAATAGAGAGAAAGTTGGGCAATGATCCATTTTGTATAACTTTGTCATATATGTGTGCATGATGTGTTGTATCGTGCTAGGAAGGTTAGAAAGTGATCTAAGGGTGTATCTCTACATCATCAAAAACATATACATTAGGGAAAGGAGACAAATCTCCAAGCCTTGCTTGTAACCCTAAAGCATGTTTGATTTTTTTTCTAAAAGTCCTTTATGATTGTAGCTATATATCTATAAATAGTTAATTTAGTGAATATCTCTATTATACTATTTTCAATCACTCTTATCATAAAATCTGCTTGTTGTTGGACCTCTCACAATAATAAGCTTATAACTTTTTTCAAGTTGATCAATCAAAGAAGCAGATTCATAACAGTTTAACCCATGATAAAACAAAGCATTAACAACACATCATTTAACATAAAAGACTTTTATATCAATTTTTTGATTGCTCAACATAAAAGGTTTAGCTCGTATGAGCAGAGTACATACAACAATAATGTTTCTTAAGCTAATCATTCTCAAACAAATAGTGGAAAAGAAATAAAAACCTAAGAGTAACTTCTCCGTATTCCTGCAATGATTAATCACCAAGAGACAACTTTTGTCACGCCGGGTATCAACGGTGAACACTATAGGTGATAAGAAGAAGAATATTCAATTTCACTCTACTCCTTCTCTTCACTAGTTTCTTCTAAGTGGTTTTCTCTAACAATGCTAAACTTTTTTTCACTTCTTTAAGAGTTGCATTTATAGTTACTTCAGTTAGGGTTTTACGCATTGTCTTGGATCATGGGCTCGAGAATAAATGTCAAATCAGGCCCAAAAAAGAATCAACATCATTCGCTCCATTTCTTCTCATTTATACAATAGTGAAATTAGGTACGTACGATAGTGGGAGACAAAGTGTATCATGGCAGTCTGCTCGTGTAGACAAGCAGACGACGTTATCCTTATGGCAGCGTGGAGCGTTAGTACCCGTACTATAAACTGTCTTTTTTCTTTTACCGCCTCATTCTTGTCCTTTCACATCATATCTCCTTCCAAATGCAAAATATTTCCACGTGTCCCCTAGGAATGTAGTTGAGATTTCTCTTCTTTTTTCTCAGCTGCTTCGATTTATACTCGAAATGTGTTTGGAAAATATCACCATGAGCTTGCACTTGTGAGCCAATTTACAAAGCATAAGATTGAGAAAAATGGATCACAATATATGTATCAAATATCTAATTGTTTTAAAGATTGTGACAAATTCATCGTTGATATTAATTTAGACTCAAAGGATGCTACTTGTAGTTGTCAATTTTTTGAATTTAAGGGAATATTATGCACACACATTTTGACAATTTTTCAAGCTAAAAATATACTTAAAATTCCTAGTCAATATATATTGCATCACTGGACAAAAGAAGCTAATAGATACATGGAGGTTAGTGTTATGGATTCTCATAATGATGAGGTGGATACTTTGAGAAATGTACACGTGCATCAATAATTTAGCAAATTTTTAAATTTTGCTAAACAATCAAAAGAAGCAGCATATGAAATTATTATCGTAGAGTTTGAGCGCATTTGTAATGCTTTGGAAACAATGGGATTACAATTATCCAATGCAAATGACACTCCTAAAGATTTGCAACAACAATATATAGATTACACACATGATAATGTTTTGAATTATAATATCCAAGATCCCATGTATCACGAACAAAAGGTAGAAAGAGAAAATATTATGACAATGCCCGTGTACAAGAAAGATATAGAAGTGGTCTAGAATTTTCGATGGATAAGGAACTAGTTAAAAGAAGGGCATGTAAATATTAGGGAGAATATGGTCACTATCAATCAACTTGCAAAATAAATATTATAGAATTATAATAGTACAAACAAGTTATTATAATTATAATGCTTCATAGTATTTTACCGGTCTTTATGCAATGACTAAATAAAATAATTCGTGGATACTTATCAAGAAAGATGGAGAAAATTAGGCTAGCATATGGAGATTGATGATATTTATAGTTATTATTGTAGACATTATTTTATTTTCTTGTTTCAAGGCATTTTAAAGTGATTTCTTAATATTCTAGTATGACATCTTATTTGTTTTAAACTTTAGAATTATTTCTTATGTATTTATTATTTTTAATTAAATTAATTTGTAGTTATTATTTATATATATTATTTAAATTTTTATGCGTATTTTATTCTTGAATTTAAATAAAATTGAAAAAAAGCAATAAAAAAAAATTAAAGCCTAAGTAGTGTTTTTGTCCCTATAAGTTAACGTGTTTTTGATTTTCGTCCCTGAATCATTTTTTGTGTGTGTGCAGGTGCCTATATGTTCATTTCTTGTTGGCGTTAGTCCCTAATGTTAAAAATTTGTTACAAAAATGCCCAGGTGGCTAATGTTTACTGAGTTGACATGCTTTTTGTTTTTTTTTTTTTATGATATATTCCACTAGGCAAATTTAATATTATTTAATTATTTAAGTGTTAAATCTTGAAAATCAAATTTTTTAAAAGTTGGTCTTATGAAGATTCAAACCCTCTCCATCTAACTGAATGCATGCCTCTCCACTAAGCCACTCATATTTTTTGTATATAATGAATACTTTCAGCATATTTAATATATTAGTAGCCAAGTGGCATATTTAATGTATATAATGAATATTGTATATATTATATTAGGTTTAATTTAAAATATTCAATAATAATGTTGAATAATAATGGTAGATTTTAAAATATTTAAATGTTAATAGTTTAAAAATATTAAAATGTTAAAATATTTAATAATTGAAAATGCTAATGGTTTAAAAGCGTTAAAATGTTAAAATAGTTTAAATATTAATAATTGAAAGATTAAATATTAAAAAATATTTAATTTGTTAAATATTTATTTTGTTAAATATTTATTTTGTTAAATATTTAGTTTATTAAATATTTAGTTCATTAAAGTCCCTTATATTTATAACTTTTCATTAATTTATTCATTATTTTTTTAATAAACTAATTATTTAATAAACTAAATATTTAAAAGTTTAATAGTTGAGATATTAAATAGTTAAAATGTTTAATAAACTAATTACTTAGTGAACAAAATAGTTAAAATAATTTTTTTCCAAAACAAAATATTTTAATTATTATTGAAAAAAATTGTTTAACAAAACATCGTAAAACCTACTATTATTATTTAACATTTTAAATAAAATCTAACATTAATATAAACAAGCCAATTTACTACTAATACAATAGAAATGTAGTATTTAGTGAAATATTTGCAGTTATTAATTACTGTATATTATTATTTATTAGAACAAAACAATAATTAATACCAAAACTCAAAACAAAACAAAATCCATTTCAAAAAAATTATCTTATTATGTAATATATATAAATGAATTGCAAATATATATATCAAATATCATACGTGATTTGGTGGAAAAGCTTTAGGTTACACCTGAAGAGTTACACTCGTTTAATGTAATTACAAAAATCTTTACAATTTAAAAATATTCTCTTCAAATACATATTAATAATGATAAGTTTTTTTTTTTTGAAGAGTAGATAATATTATCTTTTATACCGGTTTTACAATACACATTATTTATTTTATAATTAATTAAGTACTATATTTAATAACAAATTAATCTCTCCGACTCAACATCTCAAAAAACAAATTCAGTATCATTCAATCTTAACAAATTATCTAAATTTATAATTTGTTAAGATTTAATGATTCAAAATATTTGTTGAGGTGTTGAGTTGGAGATAGATAATTTGTTAAGATTGAATGATCTAGATTTTGAGGTGTTGAGTTGGAGAGAGTAGTTGGTTATTAAATATAGTAATTAATTTATTATAAATTAAATAATGTATATTTGTAAAATCTTTATAAAAGGTAAGCTTATCTACTCTTCAACCAAAAAAACAAAGAAAAATCGGATCATTACTAATGTGTATTTCAAAATAATATTTACAAATTGTTCATAATTGATTTGATCGTCAAATTTAAAAAATCTTAATAAATTTAAAACTAACGTTGTTGTTGTGGTTCTTATTGTGAAGTATTTTTTAGAGGAAGAAATGGAGAAAGGTACAATATTTTTGGCGGTGCTTATGCTGTTGCAGTGTTGTATAGTTATGGCAGAAGCTGAGTATTTGAAATACAAAGATCCAAAGCAACCATTGAATACTCGAATTAAGGATCTTGTCGGTAGAATGACTTTGGAAGAAAAAATTGGTCAAATGGTTCAAATTGAGCGAACGGTTGCATCTGCTGATGTGGTGAACAAGTATTACATTGGTAAGTTTTTGTTTTTTAATTTAAAAAATATTTAAACTACTGATTATTCATCGTGAATTGCGACGCCAAGGTTTATAATATTTTCTATAACTGCATGAAAAAAATATTGCAGGGAGTGTTCTAAGTGGTGGTGGAAGTGTTCCAAAGGCGGAGGCTACTGCAAATGATTGGGTTGATATGGTGAATGAGTTTCAAAAAGGTGCATTATCAACTAGGCTTGGAATTCCAATGATATATGGTGTTGATGCTGTTCATGGTCATAACAATGTTTATAATGCTACTATTTTTCCACACAATGTTGGTCTAGGAGCTACAAGGTAATTAAATAACCATTATGCTTATATTTATTTTGTATTGTTCTCGGTAGCACTAACACCTCTTAAAAAATGTATACGTGTCCCTGTTCATGCTTATTGATGATTTTTTTCTTTGAATAGGGATCCTCAACTAGTGAAGAGGATTGGTGATGCAACTGCTCTTGAAGCTAGAGCTACTGGAATTCCATATGTCTTTGCTCCTTGCATTGCGGTAATTAAAATAATCAAAATCACATATTTGTCAATCGCACATAGATAGTCATTTGTTTAAATTCTCCTATGCTATAACGCTATAGTGTGGTTATAACCACTATTTAATAATCTTTTTCTACACAATGTAGTCAAGCACGAGATGTTAAGTAGGATATCTTACCAAAGGGAAAAAGGATAATTTCATGCATACATACATACACAAAACATGAAAATCATAATACAGGCCCAAAAAACTATTATACATTTTTTTTTATTTATGATTTTGCTTTAAAAGCTCAATCTTAACTACGCTAGCAATGAAAACAATCTTTTGCGTAAGATCTTACTACACTGGTCCTATCTTATATTCTATCTTATAATGTATATGTTTTGTATAGGTTTGTAGAGATCCAAGATGGGGTAGATGTTATGAAAGTTATAGCGAAGATCATAAACTTGTTCAAGCTATGACTGAGATCATTCCAGGATTGCAAGGTGACCTCCCTCCAAATTCAAAAAAGGGTGTTCCATATGTTGCTGGAAACAAGAAAGTAGCAGCTTGTGCAAAACACTATGTTGGTGATGGCGGAACAACAAAAGGAATCAATGAAAACAATACTGTTACAACCATACATGAATTGCTTAGCATTCATATGCCAGCTTACTATAACTCAATTATCAAGGGTGTTTCAACCATCATGGTTTCTTACTCAAGCTGGAACGGGAAAAAAATGCATACGAATTACGATTTAATCACTCGATTTCTTAAGAACACACTTCATTTTCGAGTAACATACCTTTCTTTATAAATCTCTCTCATATATCAAATGTTGTTGTTTATTAGTATATGCTTAAAATTTTGTGTTTATTTTGCAGGGTTTTGTCATATCAGATTGGGAGGGAATTGACAAGATAACTTCACCTCCTCATGCTAACTACACATATTCAATTGAAGCCGGAGTTAATGCCGGTATTGACATGGTAAACTATGATTTTTTTCAAGTCTACTAACTAGGCATTTCATCATTAAGAATCACAATTTCTTTTCTTTTTAAAACTTAATATCTGGCCCTAGGACCAACTAGTCCTAGGGAGATCAATACCACCGTCCACTTGCGGAGGCCTCATTTAACTAGAGCAAAAACTTTGTATGAACTGGCCCAACACAAGAGTTGTTAGGAATCATCATACTCTTTGCATATAAACCACTTACGCTCTTTGCATAGGAACCACATGATTTTCTACATGAAATATAGTCTTTAATACTTAACCTTGTAATGATGCAGGTAATGACTTCATATAACTTCACAGAATTCATAGATGGCTTAACATTACTAGTGAAAAACAATGTTGTGCCTTTGAAAAGAATTGATGATGCAGTAAAGAGAATTTTGAGAGTCAAGTTTGTGATGGGTCTATTTGAAAATCCATTGGCTGATTACAACCTTGCTGACCAACTCGGGAGCCAGGTTAGTCGATCACTTTCGAGTAAAATATGATTTTAGTCCCTACAAAATGATAAAACTATACTTGCACCATAATTCGATAGGAGCATAGAGAATTGGCTAGAGAAGCTGTGAGGAAATCGTTGGTGCTTTTAAAGAATGGTGAAAATGCTGAAAAGCCATTGCTTCCTCTTCCGAAAAAGGCTTCGAAAATACTTGTTTCCGGAAGCCATGCTGATAATCTAGGTTATCAATGCGGTGGATGGACGATTCAATGGCAAGGACTTAGTGGCAATAACATCACTAGTGGTACGACGATTCTGAGTGCGATAAAAAACACAGTTGACAAAGACACTGAGGTAGTCTATCAAGAGAATCCATCTCTCGAATATGTAAAATCAAATGATTTTTCATATGCGATTGTGGTAGTCGGAGAGACACCATATGCAGAAACAAATGGCGACAGCTTAAACTTAACGATATCTAGTAATGGAGCAGAAACAATAAACAATGTATGCGGCGGAGTGAAATGCGTGGTTGTGTTAATCACTGGTAGACCTGTGGTTATGTTACCATATGTTGACATAATCGAAGGGCTTGTTGCTGCTTGGCTTCCTGGGAGTGAAGGTTACGGTGTTACTGATGTTTTGTTTGGTGATTATGGATTTAGTGGTAAACTTGCAAGGACATGGTTTAAGAGTGTTGATCAGTTACCTATGAATGTTGGTGATTCTCATTATGATCCTTTGTTTCCATTTGAATTTGGTCTTACAACTCAAGGTCTTAAGATGACTTAGAACTTATTAGACTTTGTTGGATGTTGTATGATATAAGTGTGTATTTGTAAGCTATTTTTGTAATAAAATATCAAATAAAGCTAATAGTTTTCATAAGCTATATTCATATATTCTACGTTGCAACCAGAATCAATGTTAAGTTAAAAACATTTACTGAATATAGAATATCCAAGAATATCGATAATTAATCATGTCATATTTATATATTCTACACTATAACCATAGAATCAATGTTATTTATCCTCAATTTACATATTTACATAATATTATAGTGATCCCCGGCCCAAGGGGTAGTCAAGGTAGGCAATTGCGGATTAGGATCTTCGACAACACAAATTTGGCAGCCATTTAGTAGTCGGATCAAACAATTTATATCCTAAGATGAATATTTTTAACTAAAAAATTTAATAAAAAGGAAATTATTTTTAAAATCAAATATTTTATTTCTCTATACTTAGTTTAGTAATAATATATAATTTAATTATAAATTTTGGGTTAACTATGTTTTTCTCCTTTTAAATACATCAACTTTTATTTTTAATTCATTTAAAAATTTATTTTTAATTTTAGCCCATAATACTTTTATTTTTAATTTATGTAAAGATTCTTTTAAATTTTAGCCTATATAAATTTTTCGCTGCTAATTTTAGTTTTGATTTAAAACTTAATTGTTTAGTTTTTTTAATTTGCCTTTAATTTTAAATTTAATATTAAATTGTTAAACTAAAAAATAAATATTTAAATTAAATATTAAATATTAAATAATTATGTTAATGGTGTTTTAATATATTAACAATGAAAAATTATTTTAAAAAAGTAGGACATTAACTTTTATAAAATAAAAAGACTAAACTTAATAATAGGAAAATTAAGAATATAAAAATTAGATGTTGGTCAAATGATAACAACTAATTAATTCAAGGGAAAAAACAATTAATTAGATGTCATGAATAACACAATACATTTGAATTTTATTTGGGAAGAAAAATATAAATATACATTTGGCTAGTTGCAAAAATATATTGGAAAGAGAACATTCAAATTTTATTTCACTGTCATAGTAAATTTGTGAGATGGAAAAACATAAATAAATAGGCAATGCTCAAATTATTAGAAATAAAACATTTGATTTTAAAAATAAATGAAGTTTATTTGTTTTTTAATCAGAATTCTTTATCAATTATTAAAATATTTAAAAGACAATTTAAATTTATTTATTAATTTTAGTACAATAAAATTTTTTTTTAATAAGATTTTCATATTGGTGTTAAAAAAATCCAGCTCAGTATAGGAATTTCTTAATTGAGGCAATTACCTCACATTTGAGAATTTCTTATTGCACCCATATAAGGTGAAAAACACCCCTTGAAAACCCAAAAATACTTTTAAGATATGCATATTTGAAGGCATAAAAAAATTGAAATATTGGTTAATTCGAATATGCATATCCGAACTCACCTCACGTAAATTTAGGATATTGTTTAATTCGGATATGCATATCCGAATTAACCAAAATCACAAATTTCTTTTGATTTTATTGTAAAAAGATATTTATTTATAATATAGTTAAGATATAATTAAAATTAATTATTTTTTTTTTTTGAAATAAAAGAATTATATTTCAAAGAGAATAATTTACAAGACTTATGGCAAAGCCAAGATACTATAAACAGACCTAATTACATTAACAAGATGGCTATTTTCTTTCTATAGTTGGATTTTCATCCAACCTCTATACACAATAGCATCTATAATATTCTTTATAGTTCTATAAGCATCAATAGTAAGAGTTTCCTTCTCAAAAATAAATTGGTTCTTGTGCGTCCAAATGCCATAAAGGGTCTCAGCTGCCACTTTCTTATACCGACCTTGCTTCCATCCTTTGCCATGAGTGTATCTCTTGATCCATTGGAGATTTATGTATTTAACATCAGCAATTTGCCTCCACTGTAAAATAGCCGTCCAGATACTAATAGAAAACCTGCATTTAAACATTATGTGATCCAAAGTTTCAATTGAATAGCCACAAAGCTCACATCTGGTATATTGCATCATTCCCATATTGAAGAGTTTGTCCTTAGTAGCCATACGACCGTGACAAACCAGCCACCGAGAATTACTTTTGCACGAGGTCTTATGGCACATCAAATGATGCCAATCCACAATATTATTGTCCTGCATAAAACATATATACACTTGCATAAAGTGAATTATTATTAATAAATAATAACTTAAATTCTATTGTTATAAATAAGGAATAAAGAAATTAAATAAAATTTTAATTTTGTAATGATTTATTTTCCACAAATTATAAAAATAATTATATTTTAAATGACTATAATATTATGATTATAATTAATGAAATTATCATGTTAAAAATATCCTCCTATTAATATTATAATTTTTAATTTATAATAAATTTTTTCTTTAATTAATTTTATATAAAAATAATGTGTTGATATAAATATTTATTAGACTAATATTATTATTATTTCTTGATTATAATGGTATATATTTAATTATATATTTTGATTAATACAATTAATTATACTATTAATTATATTGATTCACCTTGATTTTAATTTTTAACAAATATTAGATTGTTTCGGATATGCATATCCGAAAAATCACAACACCAAAAATTCGGTTATTTCAGATATGCATCTCCGAAGTCACCCCTTTCCCAAAAAAAGTGACTTCTGATATGCATATAAGAAGTCACATTTTTTTAAAAAAAATGTGTCTTCGAATATGTATATCCAAAATATAAGGGTATGTTGGAATTTTCACAGCATGAAAAAACATATGGGGTGGAATGAAAATTTCTCCGCAAATTTTTACCAATCATATCTTACTAGCTCAAATACTTGTTAGGGCCTCACATTTTTTAACCAATCATAACATACTAGAATAAATGCTTTTTTTCCTTCTAAATAACAATAAATATGACTAATCATACGTATTACTGTATCTATGTGACTTTTAATGTAAAATGACGTATCTTTGTCAAATAAAATTTATTGTAACTTAAACTATACAGTACACTAGTACTTTCTAACACAGGGCCGAAAACAAAGATAAGTGCCATTTACTTGGCACTCATGTTTTGCTTTTATTTTATAATTTTTTTTCTTGTTTACTTCAGATAGGGTTTTACACATTATCTTGGATCATGGGCTCGAGAATAAATGTCAAATCAGGCCCAAAAAAGAATCAACATCATTCGCTCCATTTCTTCTCATTTATACAGTAGTGGAATTAGGTACGTACGATAGTGGGAGACAAAGTGTATCATGACAGTCTGCTCGTGCGGACAAGCCGACGACGTTATCCTTATGGCAGCATGGAGCGTTAGTACCCGTACTATAAACCGTCTTTTGTCTTTTAGCGCCTCATTCTTGTCCTTTCACATCATATCTCCTTCCAAATGCAAAATATTTCCACATGTACCCTAGGAATGTAGTTGATATTTCTCTTCTTTTTTCTCAGCTGCTTCGATTTATACTAGAAATATGTTTGGAAAATTTCACCACGAGCTTGCACTTGTTAGCCAATTTACAAAGCATAAGATTGAGAAAAATGGATCACAGTATATGTATCGAATATCTAATTGTTTTAAAGATTGACAAATTCATCGTTGATATAAATTTAGACTCAAAGGATGCTACTTGTAGTTGTCAACTTTTTGAATTTAAGAGATTATTATGCACACACATTTTGAAAATTTTTCAAGCTAAAAATATACTTAAAATTCCTAGTCAATATATATTGCATCACTGGACAAAAGAAGCTAATAGATACGTGAAGGTTAGTTTTATGGATTCTCATAATGATGAGGTGGATACTTTAAGAACTGTACACGTGCATCAATAATTTAGCAAAATTTTTAAATTTTGCTAAACAATCAAAAGAAGCAGGGTAATACCCCGACACTCCAACCCGATAATTATCATTAATTGGTTAATTGATAATTAGAATGCACATTGGCCTTATTTCCTATTAATCTAAAGAATGATTATTAAAAAGAGTTAGTGGAGTAGTTAGAAACAAAGGGGATTGGTTAGAATGGAACTACATGGCAAAGTTGTAAATATGGCTTAGTTGGATGGTAAATTGGACATTATTCTTTATTTGCAAGGTCTTAGAGTGGTTAGTAAAGACAATATCTTTTCCAAATCAAAATTTAGGAGGGAGAGAATTAGAAGCATGGAAGAAGAAGAAGGACTCATGTTTAATATAGCCATTTTCGCAACTTTTGGTACAGCTCCACTAAAACGGTAATATCTCTCTGCTCGTAACTCCGGTCGTAACGATTCTGGTCTCGTTGGAAAGCTAACAAAATTCTCTTTGATTTGCATATATGGTTTACGTTCGTAGGTGCTGTATTGATGGAGATAAATAGGTTCAAAGTTGAGTGATCCATGCTGAATGTGTGTAAAATGCAGCTACGGGTTTGTTGAAGAAGAAGGTGAATCCTTGAACAAGTTAAGGGTCCAATGGCTGCATGATCATCATCTCAACCTCCATTTGATCCAAGGTGAGTCCTTAGATAGAAGCTTTGGGGTTTTGCATGTTAGGGACAATTGGGGTTTGGGGATTGTGAGAGATAATCATAAATTCATGTCACTAACATGTTAATTGTGTTAATTGTTAGTTGTTTTTGATTAGTCATTGGCTGGTATATCTTGATCAGTGTTGCATGTTAAAATTCGTGGAAATGATATAGGTGATGCTGAGAATCAATTAGAAGCATTTGGGACTGGTTTAGAACCCTTAAAATGCAGAAAAATTGATTCTGCTTCAGGGTAATTGGTTACTGGCTTCTGGGTAACTGGTTACTCTGTAGAAAATTGCGTTACTGGGCATTTTGCATGCCAGTAACCAGTT
This sequence comes from Vicia villosa, assembly GCF_029867415.1. Taxonomy (NCBI): domain Eukaryota; kingdom Viridiplantae; phylum Streptophyta; class Magnoliopsida; order Fabales; family Fabaceae; genus Vicia; species Vicia villosa. The sequence goes on along the minus strand of NW_026705993.1, from coordinate 90,164 downwards.
ACTGGCCTCTGGGTAACCGGTAACCCTGGGCAAAAGTGCAAAAATCAGCAAACTTTAGAAATTCATAACTTTTGCGTCGTAAGTCCGTTTCGCGCAAACTTATATTGTTGGAAAGCTAGCGACGTGTACTTTCTAATAAAATTGGTCCCCAAACCAGGATATTAATTATCACGAGGATTTATGTCTTTCCGATTGTTATTAATTATTATTTCATGCATTAAATAGAATGCCTATTGCTATTATGAATATTATATCCATGTTTGAGATGATATGCAATTATGTGATGTGCATGAAATCTTGTTGACACCGTCGTTTTGGTTAAACGATTGGCATTGATTGTATTGTGTGACTTATCGCTTGTTATGCGTATGTATGCTTGAATCGAAGCGGGCCGGGGGCTAGGTTGGGAACGTTACTCCGACCTTGTGGTCAATGGAGTGTTCCGGACTTTGTGGTCCATGTTATAACTCGATCTTATGATCATTGGGGCTCGCACCTGAGCTACCGTTGCAGTGTGCTTGTGAGTTCCGTACGGGGCTTTTTACTCACTTGGCGTTAACACACTTGCGTGCTCGGTATGGTGGCGTTATGCGGCCAAGTAGGCCTACGCATAACAGGTAAACCACCTCTAGTGAAGTCAAGTAGACTAAGCACTAGGCTTTCGCCCGGTGGGCCCATGTGTCAAGATGGCATATTTGTACTCGGCGTTAACACACGTGCGTGAAGATGGTTAATGGGACTATGATGCCAATTAGTCTAAGGTCATCTCGCGGCTATCTAGGCTTGTGCGAACCCGTCTAATCATTCTTGCAGTGTGCTTGTACAAGTCTCTTAACATATATGTATGAGAGGTAACCCATCGAGGGTGTGTTTTATAACCTAGTCGAGGCATTAACGCGCTTCTGGATTCCCCGTACACGGGTATGGGTTTTGGCATACGTGTTTGTATACTTGTGATATGATGAGTCCTATGGTGGACGATTCCTTGTTTTCTCCGTACTTGTATCGGATGTGAGGATAAACCCCGGATCAATGGTGGATTCGGTTTTGTTGATGCATGTACCCTGTAGAACCGAGTGGACCCATAGGATAGGAGGACTCACTGAGATTTAGTAATCTCACCCCAATCAACTTATCTTTTTCAGGTGCAGTTTAGTAGCTTTTGATAGATAGCAGGTTCGGATTGATGGCTTGAAGTGGTGTTGGCTCGAAGAACTCGTTGGTTTTGACATTCCGCTGTGCAAGATCCCTTGAAGATTCATGTATTATGCTTCCCAGTAGATTTTCATGCTGTATTTTATATGGATCAAATATTGTACCTTGACTTGTGTATGTACTCAATATCAATTTTAACTTTTCATGCATAATATACTAGTCAGTTATGTATGGGGTGTTACAGTTGGTATCAGAGCCTGGTTGATTCTCTGCCGAGCCATGAAACATCACTAGCAATTCCTTCCTTCCTCACATGTGTGTGTTGCTAACCTGATTTTACTGATATCTCATTCAGTCTTTGAACTTGATCAACTCATCGACTGAGTGCGTGACAGTAGAATTACGGCAGAGCCGCCACGAGGACTCGTAAAACCTGCAAGGTTGTGAACCCAAGTTGTTGGAATGGGATGAGTAATGAATTGTTGGATTTTTTAAGTGGATGATATTGGAGTCGTCAAACTTAAAGAGAGCGTTTGACGCAAAGAAGTAATACCCGAACTGCCAAGGTGTGGATCGAGACAACTAGAACCCCCAGGATTTTGATTGGACGGAGTGAAACCTTCTCTAAGTCTTGGTAATAGCAAGGGAAATCCATACAGGATTGAGAAAGAGCCTTGTAAGTGAAATTCTCCGAAGGCGTTGAGCTGGGATTTAGTAGGATTCAGTACCGATGATGCTGCTGGTGTTAGGTGTGACTGATGATCTGGTAGAACGAAATAACCTTTAGAAGCGTGGACAAAGGAGTCAGACCTTTCTGATTACGCTGGTACGGACAGTGATTGGATGGGCGAAGTATTAGATCCTGATCCAACTTGAAGTACCCTAAGCGAGAGTAGTTTCCTAGTGAAGGTTGGTGGAATATACGAACGTGGTAACTTACGATTGGACGAAGCTTGAATACTTTGTCGATAGAAGAGGACATGCATTTCCGTTTTTATCATTTTGTATTTAAGCTCTAGAACTACGCTAGACGGAATATGAAATGATGGAGAAGCGTGAAATACAGTAACCTAAGTTCTTGTTAGTTATGGTTCGTCTGACCCCGAGTGAAGCCATAGAACTACGCTTGGCGTTGGGCGTTCAGGCAAACAAGAACTAGCACCTATCTGTAACGTCAGCAGGAGGATCGCAGTTGCGTCGGTTGTTTGGAACCATAGTATTCCTATCTGAACTGAATTATCCTTGGAATCTCATGCATGTGTGAGACGAGTGAGTAGGCGCACTGCATGGTAATCTGAAGTTGAACTTCAAATCTTCGTGTTTGGCGTTTTGGCTTTTCGAGTAAGTAAACCTTGATGTGTAGAACTCTCAGGTTTTAGCATCCTGAGGAGTGCGATTCGAAGGACTTGAGGAACGATGAGCCTATTGGAGGTCTGTTCAGACACTTGTCGGTTGCGACTATAGGATACGCATGGGGATCATTATACGCCACTGAGGTAAGTTACCTGGATACATGGCCTCAGAGTTGGACCACCATGTTGGTACTACCAGACGAGTATAATGCCACAGTATCGCTATCGTGCACAAGATGCGTGAGTCATCCTTTTTCCGACATGTGTGGGACAAAGGTAATCTGAAGCTCAAGGTAGAATTCTGATTTGGCACTCGTGAGACACAGATCCAGACTCTCATAAGGTATGTGGGATAAGGGTCCATACGTCACGCTCGATAATAGAGGAATAACTAGACAGGCGATGGTGGGACGGATCAAGATCCGATACTATGCTTATAGAGACTCTGAATGATCGTGCTCACGCAAGTTAGAGTCAGATTATACCTTGCAGACGTTCTCGTCTCGTAAAGTGTTAAGTTGGAAATTTTGCATGAGTTTCTAGAGTGGGACTCATGTGCGATCATGATATCCTGGTCAGCATGGTGAATGGCTATCATGTACCATTGGCGACCGGTGATGGAATATGCGAATTGTATCTTGGACTAGTCTGATGTGTGACGTATCTGGCAGAGTGTCTGTAGATACTCTGAGTGAAGAAATGTCAATCTTGGTAAAGCATAGACATTTTGGTTTGAGAACTGCTGAGGAGTCTATAAGAGAGATGTTCGAAATACAAAGTGGAATTTCTTGCATTGTGGCTACACTCAGACCGTTGGAAGCACTGCAATGAAGGATGCAGCCGCCGAGGAAGTCAGTTTAGTGTCTGATTAAGAGGTTGAATAGACATTAGATGACTGTGTGAATGGAGTGTGGCTATGGGAGGATTGTTATATCAGTAAGTCGCACGAGTTATCAGAGGTGATACTACGCTAAGAGAATGAAGGTGTATGGTTGGGTAGAAGTTGTGTAAAACTGCTAGAGTTATCATGAGCTGCAGTACGTTTTTGAAGGGTTTATTATACCGTCTAAGCAACCAGACTTGTTGGAAGGGGAAAAACATAGCAGTTGTACATTGTGGAAATCAGTGACAAGGACGAACCTCTAAGTCAGTGAGTATTTGGGTTTCAATGTATTGAGATCGAAACGTGTGCCTAAGTTGTGGTAGATGAACTATATGGAATGGCAGAGCAAGTAGAAACTTGATTCTAGAGAGTAAAAAACTTCGAGGAGTAGTAGCCAACGATGGATGTATATGGAGTTCTGGAACGTGTTGTAATTGGACAACTGTAGATAAGGATATATTGTGTATTAATGGAAACTAAGTGAATTATGGATATAATGTGACTCAGAGGATTTCAAGGTGTGTGACTTGTTGGAATCAGAGTAGCGCAACAGATCAAGGAAAAATCAGATAAGTCTGAGGTAGGAATGAACGGACTATTTGTAGGATTTTATGTTGGGATGAAAGTATATTCCTAAGGGAAATTATCGAAGTAGCGTTTCGTTCATTCCAGTCTCTCAAGGATCACCATAACTCGAGAGGTGTTGTCAATGGGCCAGCTTGGGAATACATTTTATGGATGGCATGCTGTCCGATGTTCGTAGGTTATCAGTTTAGCTTGTAAGTCACAAGGGTTGGACTGAGTATCGTGACCGTTGAAATGCTGAAGGAAAGTGAAGGATTGTAATTGACGTAAGTTCTTTGTGGTTATACCTTGTGTACTTTGATTGTACAGGAAGATTGGGACAATGGTTACAGGTCAATTGTTGAATTTCGCCTCTCATCAGTAGAATCTTGTGCGAAGTTGTCGAATGTCAAGGCTATAGTTGCAAGATGATTACACCTTCACGGTTTACGGTGACAGTTGTTATGTCTAAACTGGAGTAAGGGTTAAAGTAAGGAGATTCAGTTGTATAAGTAAAGGTAAACTTGGGACAACCGTCCTAAGACTTTGGGAAACGGAAGTTAAGACCAAGGAATTTGGCTAAAACCTAATGACATTATATGGACTCGAGTGGAGAATAATTTGAAGTGTTGTCGCAGAAGTGACGTTGTGGCAGTAATTCTAGAATGGGAAGTAATTCAAGGAGCTGAGTGAATCAGTAATGTTTGTTGAACGAGGGTGAACACACCAGAGAATGAAACGAAGGATATCCGACATAAGTGGATTACTAAGATTTCTGAAGGTATGAAATCTAGTATGGAGCAGTGAAGGTCTAGGACCTTGGAAGAATCTTTTCCGGGGTATGTTAAGACGAAGTATCTGCAGAGATGGGTTGCGTGAGTGTGGTGGTCGTTTTTTTTACCTCCCCGTTTCACTTGGGAGGACGGCACGCTAAACCCTTCACGCGAAATTTGGAAGGAGAATGCGCCCGTGGTGGGATGAATTTTGTTTCAGTTCTTCCTACGATATCACACGAACTTTCTTATTGGTCCTACGAGTAGGAAAGGGAAAAAAAGATCTCAACTAAACCCTAGGAGTTTGCTAAGTGTGGGGATTTCACCTAGACTAGAAATTCTGGAGTCCGGGGGGTTGGTTATACATAGGGAAGTGTTTAAACACCCTACATATCTGTAGTACTCTACAAGAACCTTCTCTGTGTCATTGTGATTGTGTTTGCTGCTAATGATTGGGAAAGTTTCTCCTTTGTATTAGGAGAGAGAATTGAATTGAATAAAAGAAAGACAGACAGATAGACAGACTGACTATTTTTGGTATTTTATTAGCTCGCTGAGATTCCTTGTGAACCTCATGCCTACATATCCCTAGTGGAAGTCAGAGCTTAATGTAGTTCGGGGAACTAACTAGGGAAATTAATGATTTTTGGTGCCTTGCTTAAAGCTCAAGGTTGAAGCTTGGAATTAAATCTCTGTTTACAGTAAAGAGGCATGAAATCATCTTTACAGAGAGGTATTCGTACTATTCTACCACAAACATTTTGAAAGAGTGACAGAATAACTGGATTCATTTCATTCAAGAGGGGGACCTTACTTGTGTATGTGCAAGTATACCAGTCAAATGCCTCTTAAATGAAAGAAAGATGCTCATCCAAATTAGGGAAAGTTACTACATGTCTGGGTTTTACTGCCAGCTCATGCCTTTCAAAATCCTAAATGGGAGACTGGATTGAAATTGAAATTGAAATGTTTGTTTGTTTGAATGTGGTAGAGTAGTAAAAATATCTCTCTATAGAGATAAGCTATGTCTATCTACTGTATAAAAGATTTGACTTTAGCTGGCTTGTATGAGGCCCAAGCTTGAGGCTTTTTGATTGATTTATTAATTATTATTGACTCTGGGAGATGACTCCATTGGAGATTAATTACAGGATATTTTTGTGTTCTGTACAAAGCCCAGAATTGAGGCTGACTCTACTTAGGGAGACTCTATTTGTGTGCCTTGTACAAAGCCCAAGGTTGTGGCTGACTCTAGCTAGGGAAAACATTATTTTCTGCCTTGTACAAAGCCCAAGGTTGTGGCAGACTCTTAAATAAACTGAGTATGGATGACTCTATGGGGAAAAGATCCTAGGTGTTAGGAATCTTTGACACATGAAAATATGGTTTATCTGCCTTGTACAAAGCCCAAGGTTGTGGCTACTGAATGATGAAGAACTCACTGGGGAGACTCTATTATCTACCTTGTACAATGCCCAAGGTTGAGGCTGACTCTTGACAGGGGAGTTTTATTGTTTGGGTGCCTTGTATGAAGCCCAAGGTTGAGGCTAACTGTTTTTGTTGGTTTTGACTCTATTGAGGAGATTTTATTTATTAAAAGACTGTTTTTCTTTGGAAGCTAACCCTTTCCAGGGATTTTGACTCAGCTGGTGAATTTGTCTGTTAAAAGACTGACTTTATCATGTTTTTGGAGGCTGACCCTTTCCAGGGGTTTTGACTCTTTTGGGGAAATTATCTCCTAAGAGAAATGAATATTTGGTTTTGAAAGACTGATATTGGAGGCTAACCCTTTCCAGGGGTTTTGACATTTTAAACAGATTTTTATTAATTGACTTTGGAGGCTAACCCTTTCCAGGGATTGTGACATTTTAAACAGATTTTTATTAATTGACTTTGGAGGCTAACCCTTTCCAGGGATTTTGAAATGATGGCAGAAAGATTATCTAGTGGAGACTTCTTGTTTAAAGCCCAAGATGAAGGCTGACACATGCTGAGGAGAAGATAAACATAGATCCTAGACTCTGCTAAGGAAGATTGATGAAGATAAGGGTGACAGAGACTGTCCATGTCTCTCATTCCAAAAGGTGTACTCAATGCAAAATTGAGACAAACTTAGCTTGTTTAAAGTCTGGTTTAAATTGGAAGAAAACTCACCAAGGTAGGCTAAAAGGTGACTAAAGACCTGTTCCTATGTTTATAAGAAACCTGATGGGTCATTGTATACAAGCTCAAGAGGAAGCTGGAAATGCTTTTAAGAAGCCTGTGGGTCCTTGTACAAAGCCCAAGAGGAGGCTAATCGAGGGTCCTTGTTATAGCACAAGAGAAAGCTATGTAGTTTTGAACTTATTTTGGCTCTAAGCAAATGGGTAAGAGGTTTCACCGGGAATAATTCCTCTTTGGGTGGATGTGTCCTATTATTTGGATTCTAAGGTTTTTACCAAGATGTTTCACCCGGAATAATTCATCTTGGGGGTTTGAACTACAGATCTCTAATTAGGAAAGAGCCTTCACCGGGAAGACATTCTCAATCCTAGGTCATATTCCTATAATATATATATAGTTTAACTGTCCTAAGGTTTATACTCAAACGTAGTTCTAAACTAATATATATGCACAATTTATATTTGATAGTAATTTAAATAAAGACTGTAAATTGAAAGCTTGTAAAGCCTAACCTGGATGGAGTGGAGGCCTTTGAAGAAGTATGTACAAAGCCTTACCAGTAATTGATGGATAACAGTTGAATATATAGGATAAACAGTTAATGGTTTTTGAAAACAGAAGAAGTGAAGATGGACAAAGGTCACATAGGTATCTGAAGAGTTTCACCGGGAATAATGCCCTTCAAATACCAGAAGAATGCTTTGAAAACAGAAAGAAGATTTTGAAAATACAGTTTTGAAAACAAGCTAAGAAGAGAAGGTGTTTGGGACTTACACTCTATTAGAGGCCCAGTACTTTACAGTACTGGTTATGAGAGCAATTTGAAAATGATTTGTAAATGATATAAGGTTCTGTTGTTTAAGAACCTTAATCATTTGATTTGTTCGGAGATTGAAAACAGTTTTGAAAATTGACAAAAGTTAACTTAATTAAGGTAAAAATAAAGATCTTTTACCTAATTAAGACCTAAACAATTAGGGTTTTATCATAAAATTATTTACAAAATGATTAGGTTAAAACAAAGTGACAATATATATTTAAAGTATTTAAGAAAACACTTAAAAACATACTACTTTAAACCTAATTAAAATACATGAAATAAATAATATTTTTATGATTTTTTGATTATTCACAAAAATAGATATATTAAATAATAGGTGTATGAAAAATGAAGTGAAAATGATTTAATTTGATAGGTGAATTAATTGTGTGAAGTTGTGAAAAAAATAGGTGTGACAAGTGATAAAAAATTAGGAATGTCTCCACCAAGGCTTGAACTCACGCCCTTTAAGTCACATACCCAAAACCAAACCACTGGGCCAGCGCGTGCATGGTGATAGTGATACACATCCAACACATTATATTTTCAGATAAGCGTGTAAATCATGAAAAAAAAATAAAAGGAATAAAAAGTCTGGGGCGAGGGGGATTCGAACCCCAGACTTTGGGCATGAGGAGACTAAGAGCGCATGTGTGGCCACTAGGGCAAGTTATTCAGTCGTTTATGAAACACCTATCATTAAATATAAAATAAACTCTGCCCTGAGGTTTGAAATTTGCGCGCCACCACCATTGTCATCTTCTCCCTCAAGCTCCAACGATTTGGATTTCTGAATTCTCTCAATTCTCAACCATTTGCAGCGATATAAAGATGAAACTTGTTCTAAATTCACTCACGATTCTAAATATGTAACTAACATAGACTGATATTAACTACATCTAACTAATTTACCAGAAATCGTGAAGAACCCTAAAACTTAAAAATCAAATTAAATGGCTATACTGAAAGATAAATGAATGATGATAGAGGGTTTTCAATCCTCTGATGATGCTAAACAAGATAGAATCGAGCTTTAACTCAAAGAGTGCTTAAATTAAAGAAGTGAAGTTCAGGAACTTACCTCTGAAAATGGAGGTCGTGAGGATGATTGAGAGCACCTGGGTTTGAATGAATGATCTCAATAGCTTCCTTGAGACTCAATGATGCTAACTGAATGCTTATTGGAGCTTGAATCCTTCCGAATTGCTCTATGGACCTCCCTCGATTTAAGCTTCAAGTAGACATGGAGGTTGTTGAATTTGGAGTTACAGATGAGCTGCAGCCATCTGGTTAGCTTCACTATGACCTGAGGAGTGTGCCTGGATGATTGGCTTGGCTTGAAACTTCCTGAATTACTCCATGGTCCTCCAACTGCAAGTGCTCCAAATGAGAGGTGGAGGTGATGATTCTCCACGCTCAGAAGTGTTCCAGAGGTTTGGATCACCTCTAAATGCCTCCCTCAATGTGTTTGAATACTTATTTTCAAAGAGAGAGCTTTGGTTTGAAGAATCCGAGTCTTCTTGCCAAAGGACCTTTGAAAAAACTAAGTATGAAGAAAGAAAAGAGAAAGCAAGAATTCTGTTGCTTTGGTGTGTTTTTTGAATGAGAATGAGGCCTCTATTTATAGGCAATTGGTTCAGTATAGTTGCAGAAGAGTGAGCTTGCTTAATGAAAGAAGTTTGGTTTCTTAAGCATGAAGGAAGTTTGCAAATATCTCTTATGCAATGCTGAGAATTTTGATTCCATTTGATCAATCCCCTAGCCCTCGATTTTGCTTGATCTTAGGGGACAATTCTGAGCTAGAAATGAGCTCTAATTGGTTGGTGAGAAGATTCCTTGGGTGATTCATCAATTTGCCATAAATTCACAAATGTAATCATTACATAATCACATGTTCTTGTTTTTAGAATCTTCTTCAATCCTTATGGTATGGTGAAAATGAATGCATGGCATGTTTTCAGATGTGTTATGGGTCGTGTAGCATCCATAATTGAGGTCATGTGCACAAAATTCCAAAGTTCCAAAATGATGCATGACCTATAATTTCACTTCATGAGGCCAACTTTGAACAAGCATAACTCTTAGCTCAAACCCTAGTCTGTTGATCTGAGTAATTCTGTACTTAGATGACTGGGTGTCTAATCAATCATAGGTGAAATAATGAGGCTTTTGAGTCTTATGATTGTATTAGAGACTAATCCCTCTATTGATTGATCCTTTGCCTGAGTTTTCTTGTCTTTGAACACCCTCGATTGAATGCCAGACTGCCCTGGGTACTTACTTTGACTTGATGAAAATCCTGAAGATATGTCATCTCAGGGGGGTCAAAAATTAGGGTATGACAGTGAGGATTAGAGTTTCTGATCATGAATAGTGGGACACCAGTTTGGCAGATTATGTTTCTTCGTATGGAATGACCATCAAACAGAGTAGTGAGATTATCTAAAGAGGAATGTGAGTAACATTCTTTCCTTTGATTGGATAGATATGAAGGGTTGGTTTTCGAGGTGAACGGAAGGAATTCGAGGACGAATTCTATTTAAGGGGGGGAGAATATAATACCCCGACTCTCCAACCCGATAATTATTATTAATTGGTTAATTGATAATTAGAATGCATATTGGCCTTATTTCCTATTAATCTAAAGAATGATTATTAAAAAGAGTTAGTGGAGTAGTTAGAAACAAAAGGGATTGGTTAGAATGGAACTACATGGCAAAGTTGTAAATATGGCTTAATTGGATGGTAAATTGGACATTATTCTTCATTTGCATGGTCTTAGAGTGGTTAGTAAAGACAATATCTTTTCCAAATCAGAATTTAGGAGGGAGAGAATTAGAAGCATGGAAGAAGAAGAAGGACTCGTGTTCAACATAGCCATTTTCGCAACTCTTGGTACAGCTCCACTAAAACGGTAATATCTCTCTGCTCGTAACTCCGATCGTAACGATCCTGGTCTCGTTGGAAAGCTAACGAAATTCTCTTCGATTTGCATATATGGTTTGCATTTGTAGGTGCTGTATTGATGGAGATAAATAGGTTCAAAGTTGAGTGATCCATGCTAAATGTGTGTAAAATGCAGCTACGGGTTTGTTAAAGAAGAAGGTGAATCCTTGAACAAGTTAAGGTTCCAATGGCTGCATGATCATCATCTCAACCTCCATTTGATCCAAGGTGAGTCCTTAGATAGAAGCTTTGGGGTTTTGCATGTTGGAGTCAACTGGGGTTTGGGGATTGTGAGAGATAATCATAAATTCATGTCACTAACATGTTAATTGTGTTAATTGTTAGTTATTTTTTATTAGTCATTGGCTGGTATATCTTGATCAGTGTTGCATGTTAAAATTCGTGGAAATGATATAGGTGATGCTGAGAATCAATTAGAAGCATTTGGGACTGGTTTAGAACCCTTAAAATGCAGAAAAATTGATTCTGCTTCAGGGTAATCGGTTACTGGCTTCTGGGTAACTGGTTACTCTGTAGAAAATTGCGTTACTGGGCATTTTGCATACCAGTAACCGGTTACTGGCCTCTGGGTAACCGGTTACCCTGGGCAAAAGTGCAAAAATCAGCAAACTTTAGAAATTCGTAACTTTTGCGTCGTAAGTCCGTTTCGCGCAAACTTATATCGTTGGAAAGCTAGCGACGTGTACTTTCTAATAAAATTGGTCCCCAAAACAGGATATTAATTATCACGAGGATTTATGTCTTTCCGATTGTTATTAATTATTATATCATGCATTAAATAGAATGCCTATTGCTATTATGAATATTATATCCATGTTTGAGATGATATGCAATTATGTGATGTGCATGAAATCCAGTTGACACCGTCGTTTTGGTTAAACGATCGACATTAATTGTATTGTGTGACTTAGCGCTTGTTATGCGTGTGTATGCTTGAATCGAAGCGGGTCGGGGGCTAGGTTGGGAACGTGACTCCGACCTTGTGGTCAATGGAGTGTTCCGGACTTTGTGGTCCATGTTATAGCTCAATCTTATGATCATTGGGGCTCGCACCTGAGCTACCGTTGCAGTGTGCTTGTGAGTGTCGTACGAGGCTTTTTACTCACTTGGCGTTAACACACTTGCGTGCTCGATATGGTGGCATTATGCGGTCAAGTAGGCCTAGCCTAACAGGTAAACCACCTCTAGTGAAGTCAAGTAGACTAAGCACTAGGCTTTCGCCCGGTGGGCCCATGTGTCAAGATGGCGTATTTGTACTCGCCGTTAACACACGTGCGTGAAGATGGTTAATGGGACTATGACGCCAATTAGGCTAAGGTCATCTCGCGGCTATCTAGGCTTGTGCGAACCTGTCTAATCATTCTTGCAGTGTGCTTGTACAAGTCTCTTGACATATATGCATGGGAGGTAACCCATCGAGGGTGTGTTTTATAACCTAGTCGAGGCATTAATGCGCTTCTGGATTCCCCGTACACGGGTATGGGTTTTGGCATACGTGTTTGTATAATTGTGATATGATGAGTCCTATGATGGACGATTCCTTGTTTTCTCCGTACTTGTACCGAATGTGAGGATAAACCTTGGATCAATGGCGGATTCGGTTTTGTTGATGCATGTACCCTGTAGAACCGAGTGGACCCATAGGATAGGAGGACTCACTGAGATTTAGTAATCTCACCCCAATCAACTTATCTTTTTCAGGTGCAGTTTAGTAGCTTTTGATAGATAGCAGGTTCGGATTGATGGCTTGAAGTGGTGTTGGCTCGAAGACCTCGTTGGTTTTGACATTCCGCTGTGCAAGATCCATTGAAGATTCATGTATTATGCTCCCTAGTAGATTTTCATGCTGTATTTTGTATGGATCATATATTGTACCTTGACTTGTGTATGTACTCGATATCAATTTTAACGTTTCATGCATAATATACTAGTCAGTTATGTATGGGGTGTTACAAGCACCATATGAGTTTATTATGGTAGACTTTGAGCGCATTAGTAATGCTTTGGAAACAATGGGATTAAAATTTTCCAATGTAAATGACACTCTGTTAGTTACCAATTTGTGTAAATATCTTAGGTAATTTTTGGTAACTTTCAAGTCTCTTTGTGGTTAATAGTAGTATTTTATTATCATCTGGTATATATTTATTCTTATATTTATATTATTGTTGAATAGTTCTTATCTTTGCAATCTTTGTTGGATTTTGTAGTTTTTTTTAGATAATTGGAAGCTTGGACCATGGAAAAATGACTTTGAAGATGTTCCAAGACCAAAGCCAAAGATTGCTGAAAAGAGGTAGCGCGCTAAGCGAGGTTGAGCCCGCTAAGCGCGGTTTTGAAGAAAAGAAGGAAGTTCTGGCAGAGAGTTCCGCGCTAAGCGAGGTCTGGAGCCCGCTTAGCGCGGTTGGGCGGTTTAAGCAATTTTTGATGGCGCGCTTAGCGGGCTACACCGCGCTAAGCGCGGCCTGCGAAACTTTGTTTATTTGATTAGGGGCCAAATCACTTTGAGATGTATGTAGAGATATTTTAGAGAGGAACAAGAGCATAATACACTGTAGCAAACATAGAGTTGAAGATTGGAAGCCTTGATCATCGATTAATCGCCTTTGATGCTTGTTGATCTTCATCCTTTCCTTCTTGTGCAAGCTACCATTCTCATGGATAACTAAATCCCTTTTGTATCAAGATAAGATGTAATCTTCCTAGCCTTTTGTATGTTTTTCTTGTGAATATATGTGTATGAACAAGTGATGATCAATATAGATGGTTTAGTTTGTTTATTAAAGCTTTTTCTTTGGTATAAATGTTTGAGACATCAATGTTTGTATCTAGACCTAACTCATCATCTTTCAAACTATAAATTGCAGACATGGATTTAGAGTTTGATGTTTACTAAGTATCGGTTTTAAAACGTTATTTGTATTGTTTAAACGGTGGAGAAATCGTCGGTTAAACAATACGGTAAATCTAGCTATATCGTTGCGGACACGGACGATATAAGTGTCGATACGTAATTATTTTGATCGTTAGCAAGTTCATAAGCATATATTTATAAGGAAACATACAAACTTAGGTCGATGAAATCGAATCTTGATGCATTTTCTTTAACTTAGAACCTTCATTAATTTACTCTTTGCTACTAAAGTGATTGAATGACCTTTTGCAAACTTAAAACTAAAGTAACATTAACTCAAGACAAAATAGGCTATAGAACGGAGGTGATATTGCAATAATCCCTGTGGATACGATATAAACGAAAAGTACACCACAATACTCTTTCAACAAAATGGCGCCGTTGCCGGGGATTGTTGTTTAGATATTGCAAGCATTGCAATAGTTTGTTTTGTATTGAGTCTTATAATTAATATCTTGTTTCTAAAATTATTTTCCTTGTGTTTGTTAATTTGCTTGGTTAGTTTTTCAGATTACAGTTTATGCGAGGACGTATACCTGCAGATCAACTCCTTTTTGATCCTGAGATTGAGAGGACTGCGCGTAGAGAGAATAGCAAAACTCGTAGGAGGAGACAACTAGCTAGGGAAAGAAGACAACAACAAGAAGCATCTTCTTCTTCAACTCCGGTTGAAAACTTGGTTGAGGAAGAAATGGCTGCGGATCCTCCACCTCGAGGGCCGTGTTTTAACAGCCCTCGTCTCAATGCACAATTTGCTCGTGATCAGGCCAATGGAAGAAACTCCGAAATGAAGACGGGGTTACTTCAATTATTATACCAAAATCCGTTCACAGGGGCAGATCACGAGGATCCATTTACTCATCTAACAAAGTTCTACGAGATCGCCGGAACAATTGGTGCTCCGGAAGACCAAGAAGAACAGGTGTTCAGGAGACTCTTTCCTCATTCCTTAATTGGAAAAGCTAAGGAATGGTACCTTGATCAACCAAATAATGTCATGACAAATTGGAACGAGTTAGAAGAGAAGTTCTTGGATCGGTTCTTTCCTCACAATAGGTTCATGAAAGCGAAAACTTCTATTGCGGTGTTCTCTCAAGGTTCGAATGAATCTCTCAATGAAGCATGGGAGAGGTTCAAGTCCATGGTTAGAAAATGTAAAGGTCATGGGTTTGATGAATGGTCTCAAATCCATATCTTTAGGAATGGACTCCAACCTCAACCAAAAACTCTTTTAGATGCTACCGCGGGTGGTTCGTTGATGTCAAAAACAGCTGCTAAAGCAATTACTATCATTGATAGGATTGCTTTGAATGATCATCAAGGGCAACACAATCGTAGTGCATCGCAAAGAAAACCTGGAGTTCTTGAATTGAATACTAGTGATGCAATACTTGCTCAAAACAAGTTATTGACACAACAAGTAGAATTGCTCACTCAACAAATGTCAAAACTTCCTCAACAAATCAAAGAGATACATGGGATCCCTTCTAAAAATCAACAGGTGATGTGTTGTGAATTGTGTAGGGGTGACCATCAAACTGGTTTTTGTCCTCCACCGGGTGAAGGGGTGAATTATGTGTCTAATCCTAATCAAGGATATAGTGGGAGACAACAACAACAACCTTACAACAATAACCAAGGTTACCAACAAAGAGGTAATCAAGGTTATCAACAAGGATGGAGGCCGGATGCGGGTCCATCGAATCGTCAAAATCCTTATCAAGGTGGTTACAATCAACAACCTCAACAAACAAAGCTTTCAATCGAGGACACTCTTAGCCAATTCATGCAATTGCAAATTGCAAGCCAAAAGAGTACGGATGCCGCAATAAAGAACCTTGAAACTCAAGTCGGGCAATTGTCAAAGCAACTTGCCGATCAAAACAAAGGTCCTTTTCCGGCTACTACACAAGAAAATCCTCGTGAGCATTGTAAGTCAATTCTAACTCGTAGCGGTAGAAATATTGATATGGGTGTAGGAGAGATAGTTGAGGAGGAAATTGTTGAGAGTGAAAAAGATAGGGTGATTGAAGTAGAAAAAAATGTTGAGGGTGATTTAGTTGAAAATGAGAAAGAGAAAGAATTAGTGGAAAAAGAAACTCTTGAGAAAGTTGTAGAAAAAGAGAGAAAAAAATTGAGTGTGAGTGAGAAGGGAAAGAAGAAGGTGGATGATTCTATACAAGTGAAGAAATTACCTTACCCTCCTGGTCCGTCAAAGAAAGAAGATGCAAAGCACTATGCTCGGTTCTTAGACATCTTTAGCAAGTTGCAAATCAATGTTCCTTTTTCCGAGGCATTAGAGCAAATGCCGATGTATGCAAAATTCATCAAAGACATCATCACTAAGAAGAGAAGATTCTTGGATCCGGAGGTAGTAACGGTGAGCTCTTGTTGTAATGCGTTAATTCAACGCACTACTCCGATAAAATCAAATGATCCTGGGCGGGTAACCTTACCGGTGTCTATTGGAAATGTTCACATAGGCAAAGGTTTGGTAGATACCGGTTCTAGCATTAATTTGATCCCATTGTCTATGGTGAGAAGATTAGGAATCAACGATTTGAAGCCGACAAGAATGACGTTATCATTAGCGGATAAATCCACGGCTCATCCTCATGGAGTTGCGGAAGACTTGCTTGTCAAGGTTGATAAATTTTGGTATCCTGTTGATTTTATTGTCATAGACATGGAAGAAGATCCTGAGATTCCATTGATCTTAGGAAGGCCTTTTATGAAGACGGCCCGAATGATGATAGATATTGATGATGGCTTAATGAAATTAAGGTATCAAGATGAAGAATTATGTCTTGATCTCTTTGAAGCCATCAAGCATCCGAGTGATGATGATGATTGTTTTAGAATCGATGCTACCGAAAGGGCTATTATGAAAGTGGAGAATCAAATGCACTTGTCGAATCCTCTTGAGAAGACTTTAATGGAAGCTCTTGAAGTTCTCACCAAAGATCAAGAGAAAGAAATTGAAGATTGCTTGAGAAATTTAGAGGCTTGTGATGAGATGAATCCATTTGAAACTCAAATTGAAGAGTTGAAGGATGAACCTAAAGTTGAAGAGCAAAAGGTGGAGTTGAATGTGTTACCGTCTCACTTGAAATACGTATTTCTCGGTGACAATTCTACTAAGCCGGTTATCATTAATAACGGTTTGTCTAGCAAGGAAGAGCATCGATTGAAGGAAGTGTTGACAAAGAATCAAGAAGCAATAGGATGGGTTTTATCCGACTTGAAGGGTATTAGTCCGGCCTATTGTATGCATAAGATTATGTTAGAAGATGATTTTCGACCCGTGGCACAACCTCAAAGGCGATTGGATCCAACCATGAAAGAAGTTGTTAGAAAAGAGGTTGTGAAGTTATTAGAGGCGGGGATGATTTATCCCATCTCCGATAGCGAATGGGTGAGCCCGGTGCATGTGGTTCCTAAGAAGGGTGGATTGACGGTTGTGAGAAATGAGAAGAACGAGTTGATTCCTTCGAGAGCGGTGACCGGGTGGCGTATGTGTATTGATTATAGGAGGTTGAACCAAGCAACAAGAAAAGATCATTTTCCATTACCTTTTATGGATCAAATGTTAGAGAGGTTAGCCGGAAGAAATTTCTATTGTTTCTTGGATGGTTATTCGGGATACAATCAAATATCAGTGAATCCGGCGAACCACGAGAAAACTGCTTTTACATGTCCTTTTGGCGTTTTTGCATACCGAAGAATGCCATTTGGACTATGTAATGCTCCCGCAACATTTCAAAGGTGCATACAGGCTATCTTCTCAGATTTGATCGAGAAAAGCATCGAGGTGTTCATGGATGATTTTTTTGTGTACGGGTCGTCATTTGACTTGTGCTTGAAAAACCTTGATGTGGTGATGGAAAGATGTATTGAAACAAATTTGTTTCTCAACTGGGAGAAGTGCACTTTCATGGTAACGGATGGGATTGTTCTTGGCCACAAGGTATCTTCAAAGGGGCTTGAGGTCGATCCGGCAAAAATTGAAGTTATTGAAAAGCTTCCCCCTCCGGTGAATGTGAAAGGCATAAGGAGCTTCTTGGGACATGCTGGGTTCTATAGAAGATTCATCAAGGATTTCTCCAAGGTCGCAAAGCCTTTGAGTAATTTGCTCAACAAAGGTATGGAATTTAATTTTGATGAATCATGTCTAAAAGCTTTCCTAGAACTTAAAGCAAATTTGACCACCACACCCATAATTGTCGCTCCTAATTGGTCGCTTGAGTTTGAACTCATGTGCGATGCGAGTGACTATGCGGTTGGTGCGGTCTTAGGCCAAAGGAAGAACAAACAATTCCATGCTATACATTATGCGAGCAAAGTTTTAAATGAGGCACAGGTTAACTATGCCACTACCGAAAAAGAATTGCTCGCAATTGTATTTGCATTGGAAAAGTTTCGCTCTTACCTCATTGGTTCTAAAGTGGTGTGTTATACTGATCATGCCGCAATCAAATATCTTCTCACCAAGCCTGATTCAAAACAGAGGCTTATTCGGTGGATTCTTTTGCTTCAAGAATTTGATCTTGAAGTGAAAGATAAGAAAGGTACAGAAAATTTGATTGCGGATCATTTGTCTCGGTTAGTGAATACCGAGGTGACAAACAATGAAAAAGAGGTGAGGGAAGAATTCCCGGATGAAAAACTGTACATGGTACAAGAAGTTAGACCCTGGTTCGCGGATATGGCTAACCACAAAGCATCTGGCTGGATACCGGAGGATCTAACTTGGAATCAAAGAAAAAAGTTTTTAAACGATGCCAATTTTTATGTTTGGGATGAGCCTCACTTGTTTAAGTTGAGCAGTGACAATCTTTTGAGAAGATGTGTCGCGGATGAGGAAACTAAAAGCATTTTGTGGCATTGCCACAATTCGCCGTATGGTGGTCATTTTAATGGTTTGCGTACGGCCACAAAAGTCCTTCAATCGGGACTTTGGTGGCCTACTTTGTTCAAAGATGCTTACCACCATGTTGTCTCATGCGACAGTTGTCAACGAACTGGTGGAATAGGGAAAAGAGAGGAAATGCCCCTCCAAAGTATTGTAGAAGTAGAAGTATTTGATTGTTGGGGCATTGATTTTGTTGGACCCTTCCCTTCCTCTATGACAAATGAATACATCTTGGTAGCTGTGGATTACGTGTCTAAGTGGGTGGAAGCGATTGCTTCACCCAAAGCGGATGGTAAGACCGTGATAAAATTTTTGAAGAAAAATATATTTTCGCGGTTTGGCACGCCAAGAGTGTTAATTAGTGATGGTGGATCTCATTTCTGTAATGCCCCGCTTGAAAAAGTGTTGGAGCAATATGGAGTAAAGCACAAGGTGGCTACTCCATATCATCCACAAACTAATGGGCAAGTTGAGAGGACCAATAGAGAAATTAAGAGAATTCTTGAGAAAACTGTGTCTAGCTCTAGGAAGGATTGGTCAATGAAGCTTGATGAAACCTTGTGGGCATATCGGACCGCTTTCAAAGCACCGATCGGTCTTACACCATTCCAAATGGTGTATGGTAAAAGCTGTCACGTTCCCGTAGAACTAGAACATAAGGCATATTGGGCCTTGAAGCTTTTGAATTTTGACCACAAGTTGTGTGGAGAGAGAAGAAAAATCCAACTAAATGAGTTGGAAGAGATGAGATTGCATGCCTATAAGTCTAATTCAATTTACAAGGAAAAGACCAAATTCTATCATGATAGTAAGATTCGAATTAAGGACTTTAAGGTAGGGCAATTAGTTTTACTCTTCAATTCCCGGTTAAGACTTTTTCCGGGAAAGTTGAAGTCTAAATGGTCCGGACCGTTTTTGGTCTAAGAGGTTAGAAGCCATGGGGCTATTGTGATAGAGGACCAAAAATCAAAGCAAGAATGGGTAGTTAATGGTCAGAGGTTGAAGGTTTATCGAGGAAGCGATTTTAATCGTGAAACTTGTGTTTTATCGTTTGGTGATCCTTGATTGCCTTTGACCGTCGAGCTGACCGACGTTAAACAAAGCGCTTATTGGGAGGCACCCCAATTTGTAAATATTCAACTTGTTTTATGTGTTTTTTACCGTTTATGTTTTTTGCGTTCTGGTCGAGCCAAAATCAGTCTACCGGTAAAGTTACACTTGCTGGTAGAAGAAAAATTTTTCTGTGTTCTGTCAAGGGCGCTTAGCGCGCTCTAGCCCGCTTAGCGCGCTTTTGAAATTTTGGAACCCTTAGTTCCAGAGAGATGCGCGCTTAGCGCGCTTCAGACCCCGCTTAGCGCGGGTGGTTTTTCAGAGAAAAAAAAATATTTTTGGAGGTTGGGCCTTTGTTTCTGACCCGGCCCAGCGCGTTTTCTGAATGGAAAATAGGGTTTTGAGGTCTTTGTGCCTCATTTCCCCCATTTTTGCTCTCCTAAGCTTGTTTTCTCTTTTTGCTTCTCCATTTTAGTCTTTGCTTTTTCTTCATCTCCTTCAATTTCTCAAGGTAAGCATCTTCTTCTTCTCCATTTTAGTTTTATTCTCCCTATTGTATAGTTTTTATTTTTGATTTTAGGAATATATGATGTGGTTAGGGTTTTGTATTTTGAAAACATAGTATAGAACATGTTTCCTTTGCTTTATTTTGTGTTAAAAATCTGATTTTGGGTGTGTTGAAGCATGGATGAAACCCTGGTTCGCAGGGGATTTTTTCTGCAAATCGCAGAGCCCGCTTAGCGCGGTAGGCGCGCTTAGCGCGGTCTGGGGATTTCAGAAAAATCCCCTCTTCTCCCTGTTTTTGTTTGATGCAGGGGGAGTGATCTTGTGCTTTAATTCTTTTTAGGGATGTTTATTTTTGTTATGTATTGTGTTAACATATTTGTTTTTGTGTTGCTATTTCCTTAATCATTTCAGATGGGACCGAAATTCCTTGGCTCTAAGAAAAGAAAGACCGGAACCGAAGGCGGCAGTTCTTCTCAAGCACCTAGGGCTATTCCGTTTAATCAAAACCGTTTTAAGAGTCATGTCCAAGAGGAGAGGTACAAGAAGTTAGAGGTTAGGACATGGTGGCCAGAGCGAATTGTGAGGATCAATCCTGAGGGAACCTATGGGTGGTGTCATAGCACCATTGAGGAGTATGGTTGGCTTAAGCTTTGTGAGCCTGCACCTAAGTTTCATTTGGAGATTGTAAGAGAGTTCTATGCTAATGCCGTTCCAAATGAGGAATTTCCGGTTGAAGGTGTTCCCTTTGTGTTCAAAACTTGGGTGCGTGGTAAGGAAATTGATTTTTCTCGTCAGGCTATCCGTGAGTTTCTTGGAACTCAATTACCTTTTGAGGATGGTGAGCTGTGTGGGTATCATGTGCAATTAGCAAGAGGTAATTTTGATTGGGAGCATCTGAGGGAGGTCTTGTGTTCGAGGGGGCAGTCTTATGATCTTAATCCTTCACAACAGCCCCAGAAATTCTCTAGGAAGTCGTTGTCTACTAATGCTCAGATTCTCATGTCGGTGGTCCTTCATAATTTAAGGCCTAGGAGTCACACTTCCTCTTTGCCTGCTGAGTCTGCTGCACTGGTTGCTCGTATGATTGAGCATGAGCCGATTGATATTACTCGCATTATTGCGAATGAGCTGAAGAGGGTTGCTTTGAGTGGAACTCGGCATGATGATCGTGCTCCCTGCAAGCTGATTTTTCCTGGTTTGATCATGAATCTGTGCAAGAAAGCAAGAGTGGAGATTCCTTCTGAGGGTCTTGTGTCTATTGACACTTTTATTGATGACATTTTTATTGAGCGTTATTGTTTATCCAGGTTGACTGCTGTTCCTGTTGCTGCTGCTCGCCCTGCTCGCCGCCGTAGTAATCCTGATAGAGAGGAGAACTTGGCATTTCATATGGCGCATCAGAGAGCATTCATGTTTTTGCATGATTCTATGTCTCAGCTGAGGTTGCAGATGATGGAGCCCCATGTGGCTCATCCGTGGAGTTCTCGCCAAGACTTGGTGGATTATGCTGATTGGCCTGAGGTCAGTCCATTTCCTGAGGAGGAGGAAGGTGGCGAGGATGAGAATGTGGAAGAAGATCTCCAGGATGAGGATGAGTAGTTCTTTTTGGTTGATGCTTAGTATTTTCATTAGTATTTTTAGTGCTAGTTGTTATTTTATTTTATTTTGACTTAAGTATTGTTATGTTTTGTTCCATCCTTCTAAAGGATGAGGTATTTTGGATCTTAGGCATTGCTATGCCTTTTGGATATTTTGACACCTTTTGGTGTTTGTTTTTAATTTATTAAAGTTTTTAGTTTAATTGCTTTATATTTTTATATACTTTTGTAATTGTGTTTTAAATTTTTGTTTGTTGTTTTTGTGAAAGTGCTTCCTGGATGAAGCAAGCTTTTACACCCAATTGGGGCGGTGATGATATAATGTGAAATTAGTACGTACAAGGTACATTTTTATCGTTTCTTTAATATACCATGAATTAGATACTTGTAATTGTACAAATTAGATGTCATATTTTCTTTAGCAAATATAGTTCAATATTGAATCATTTTAGTTCTAAAACTAGTGTGAGGAGCCTTTCCATTGTACATATATATATTATTTTGTGATTACCAACAATGTGCGTTTAACTCGTGTTTATTATGTTTAATCTTGCGTTTTTATTTTAATTGTGTAAAGCATGAAAGTGATCAAAGCATTTTGTTTCGCATTTCGAGTATAACTTCTCTACCATATATAACCTACCCGGTGAGTGTGTGAGAATTTGATAACCACTTTGAGCCATTTTTGCCAAGATTCAAGCGGTATCAATTCCTTGTCTATATTTGCCGATTTTTGATATGAATCTTGATGATTTTCTTTCAACCTTGAAGAGTACCATTAATTGTGGTTAGGAATGTTTCCTTTTCGCCTTAGAATAGAGAGCATTCGTGATTATGTGGTGGTAATATTCAAGTTGGGGAGAATTTAAAAAAATTATTTTGGTTGTATTGATAGTGAGAAGTAAATAAGTGATTGCTCAAGAGAAAAAGAAAGAGAAAAAGAAAGAGAAAAAGAAAAAGAAAAAGAAAAAGAGGCTTTGTATATAGCTAGTTCCTTTAAATTAAGAAGGTGAACTCTTGAGCAATAAATTTGTGTGAATGGTTGATAAGGATTGTGGATATAATTGTATTTGAATGCTCTCTTAGGTATTGACCCTTTCGTTTCAATGGCCTTGAGAAATGACACTTCCTTGTTAACCAAGCCAAGATACAACCCTAAAGTCTTTGTGATTCTTGCTTTTACGCTTTTTATATAAATGTTGTGTAGATGAATGCATAATTAATTCTGGATGTTGGCGACATTGTTGTGTGAGTGTTAGGTCCTCAATTGTGTCTCTTACTAGAGAAGTGTGTAGGTTGTGATTCAATTTTGAACTTATTTTGTTTTAGGAACTGTTTACATCAAAGGTGTATTTAGTATTAGTATCTCAATCATGGTATTATTTTAGCAAGGGTGAAATGTTACTTGTGTGCTTATGGAATTTGAACCACCCAATTGTTTTTGTCTTAGCTTGTGTTTTCTTGGTTGTATTTGTTTTGTTTGAGGACAAACAAAGGTTTAAGTTGGGGAGAGTTGTTAGTTACCAATTTGTGTAAATATCTTAGGTAATTTTTGGTAACTTTCAAGTCTTTTTGTGGTTAATAGTAGTATTTTATTATCATTTGGTATATATTTATTCTTATATTTATATTATTGTTGAATAGTTCTTATCTTTGCAATCTTTGTTGGATTTTGTAGTTTTTTTTAGATAATTGGAAGCTTGGACCATGGAAAATGACTTTGAAGATGTTCCAAGACCAAAGCCAAAGATTGCTGAAAAGAGGTAGCGCGCTAAGCGAGGTTGAGCCCGCTAAGCGCGGTTTTGAAGAAAAGAAGGAAGTTCTGGCAGAGAGTTCCGCGCTAAGCGAGGTCTGGAGCCCGCTTAGCGCGGTTGGGCGGTTTAAGCAATTTTTGATGGCGCGCTTAGCGGGCTACACCACGCTAAGCACGGCCTGCGAAACTTTGTTTATTTGATTAGGGGCCAAATCACTTTGAGATGTATGTAGAGATATTTTAGAGAGGAACAAGAGCATAATACACTGTAGCAAACATAGAGTTGAAGATTGGAAGCCTTGATCGTCGATTAATCGCCTTTGATGCTTGTTGATCTTCATCCTTTCCTTCTTGTGCAAGCTACCATTCTCATGGATAGCTAAATCCCTTTTGTATCAAGATAAGATGTAATCTTCCTAGCCTTTTGTATGTTTTTCTTGTGAATATATGTGTATGAACAAGTGATGATCAATATAGATGGTTTAGTTTGTTTATTAAAGCTTTTTCTTTGGTATAAATGTTTGAGACATCAATGTTTGTATCTAGGCCTAACTCATCATCTTTCAAACTATAAATTGTAGACATGGATTTAGAGTTTGATGTTTACTAAGTATCGGTTTTAAAACGTTATTTGTATTGTTTAAACGGTGGAGAAATCATCGGTTAAACAATACGGTAAATCTAGCTATATCGTTGCGGACACGGACGATATAGGTGTCGATACGTAATTATATTGATCATTAGCAAGTTCATAAGCATATATTTATAAGGAAACATACAAACTTAGGTCGATGAAATCGAATCTTGATGCATTTTCTTTAACTTAGAACCTTCATTAATTTACTGTTTGCTACTAAAGTGATTGAATGACCTTTGCAAACTTAAAACTAAAGTAACATTAACTCAAGACAAAATAGGCTATAGAACGGCGGTGATATCGCAATAATCCCTGTGGATACGATATAAACGAAAAGTACACCACAATAATCTTTCAACACACTCCTAAAGATTTGCAACAATAATATATAGATTACACACATGATAATGTTTTGAGTTATAATATCCAAGACCCCCATGTATCACAAACAAAAGGTAGAAAGGGAAAATATTCTGACAATGCCCGTGTACAAGAAAGATATAGAAGTGGTCTAGAATTTTTGATGGATTAGGAACTAGTTAAAAGAAGGGCATGTAAATTTATGGAGAATATAGTCACTATTAATCAACTTGCAGAAATAAATATTATAGAATTATAATAGTACAAACATAATATTATAATTATAATGCTTCATACTATTTTACCGGTCTTTATGCCATGACTAAATAAAATAATTTGTGGATACTTATCAAGAAATATGGAGAAAATTAGACTAGCATATGGAGATTGATGATATTTATAGTTATTATTGTAGACATTATTTTACTTTCTTGTTTCATGGCATTTTAAAGTGATTTCTTAATATTCTAGTATGACATCTTATTTGTTTTAAATTTTAGAATGATTTCTTATATATATTTATTATTTTTAATTAAATTATTTTGTAGTTGTTATTTATATATATTATTTAAGTTTTTATGCGCATTTTATTCTTTAATTTAAATAAAATTGAAAAAAAGCAATAAAAATATTAAGGCTTAAAGAGTATTTTGGTCACTGTAAGTTAGCGTATTTTTGATTTTCGTCCCTCCCTATATGTTCATTTCTTGTTGGCGTTAGTCCCTAACGTTAAAAACCTGTTACAAAAATGTTGAGGTGGCTAATGTTTACTGAGTTGGCATGCTTTTTGTTTTTATATTTATGAAATATTCCACTAGGCAAATTTAATATTATTTAATTATTTGAGTGTTAAATCTTGAAAATTAAAATTTTTAAAAGTTGGTCTTATGAAGATTCAAACCGTCTCCATCTAAATGAATGCATTCATGCCTCTCCACCAAGCCACTCATGTTTTTTGTTTAATGTTTACAAAACACACACACACATATATATATATATATATATATATATATATATATATATATATATATATATATATATATATATATATATATATATAATGAATACTTTCAGCATATTTAATATATTAGTAGCCAAGTGGCATCTTTAATGTATATAATGAATATTTTATATATTATATTAGGTTTAAGTTAAAATGTTCAATAATAATGTTGAATAATAATGGTAGATTTTAAAATATTTAAACGTTAATAGTTTAAAAACATTAAAATGTTAAAATATTTAATAATTGAAAATGCTAATGGTTTAAAAACGTTAAAATGTTAAAATAGTTTAAATATTAATAATTGAAAGATTAAATATTAAAAAAAAAGTTAATTTGTTAAATATTTATTTTGTTAAATATTTAGTTTATTAAATATTTAGTTCAATAAAGTCTCTTATATTTATAACTTTTCATTAATTTATTCATTATTTTTTAATAAACTAATTATTTGATAAACTATATATTTAAAAATTTAATAGTTGAGATATTAAATAGTTAAAATATTTAATAAACTAATTACTTAGTGAACAAAACAGTTGAAATATTTTTTTTCCAAAACAAAATATTTTAATTATTATTGAAAAAAATTGTTTAACAAAACATCGTAAAACCTACTATTATAATTTAACACTTTAAATAAAATCTAACATTAATATAAACAAGCCAATTTACTACTAATACAATAGAAATGTAGTATTTAGTGAAATATTTGCAGTTATTAGTTACTGTATATTATTATTTATTAGAACAAAACAATAATTAATACCAAAACTCAAAACAAAACAAAATCTATTTCAAAAAAGTATCTTATTATGTAATATATACAAATAAATTGCAAATATATATATATATATATATATATATATATATATATATATATATATATATATATATATATATATATATATATATATATATATATACACACACACACATAGGGGACGACTCAAGTGAGAACACTTGGTTATTATGAGAAATGAGAACAATGAATCACAACCATTAGATTTAGATTTGTTGATTTTAATGGACAAGATTTGTTTCTCTTTCTATGATTCTTATTATTTATTTTAAATCAACATAGAAAGAGAAACAAATCCTGTCCATTAAAATCAACAAATCTAAATCTAATGGTTGTGATTCATTGTTCTCATTTCTCATAATAACCAAGTGTTCTCACTTGAGTCGTCCCCATATATATATATATATATATATATATATATATATATATATATGACTTGGTGGAACAGCTTCAGGCTATGAGCCAAATGTCCCTATAGGACCAGTTTTTTAAAGAGAGAAGATTAATCAAATTAAATCTGAAGAGTTACACTCATTTAATAATTTCACAAGATTAATTTGTTAATGTTAATTACTATTAGTACTAAAGAATGTGTATTAACGTAATTACAAGAATCTTTACAATTTAAAAATATTATTTTCAAATACATATTAGTAATGATAAGTTTTTTTTTTTTGAAGAGTAGATAATCTTATCTTTTATACCGGTTTTACAATACACATTATTTATTTTATAATTAATTAAGTACTATATTTAATAACAAATTAATCTCTCCGACTCAACATCTCAAAAAAAAATATTAAGTATCATTCAATCTTAACAAATTATCTATATTTATAATTTGTTAAGATTTAATGATTCAAAATATTTGTTTGAGGTGTTGAGTTGGAGATAGATAATTTGTTAAGATTGAATGATTAGATTTTGAGGTGTTGAGTTGGAGAGATTAGTTGGTTATTAAATATAGTAATTAATTTATTATAAATTAAATAATGTATATTTGTAAAATCTTTATAAAAGGTAAGCTTATCTACTCTTCAACCAAAAAAACAACGAAAAATCGGATCATTACTAATGTGTATTTCAAAAGAATATTTACAAATTGTTCATAATTGATTTGATCGTCAAATTTATAAAATCTTAATAAATTCAAAACTAACGTTGTTGTTGTGGTTCTTATTTTGAAGTATTTTTTAGAGGAAGAAATGGAGAAAGGTAGAATATTTTTGGCGGTGCTTATGCTGTTGCAGTGTTGTATAGTTATGGCAGAAGCTGAGTATTTGAAATACAAAGATCCAAAGCAACCATTGAATACTCGAATTAAGGATCTTGTCGGTAGAATGACTTTGGAAGAAAAAATTGGTCAAATGGTTCAAATTGAGCGCACGGTTGCATCTGCTGATGTGGTGAACAAGTATTACATTGGTAAGTTTTTGTTTTTTAATTTAAAAAATATTTAAACTACTGATTATTCATCGTGAATTGCGACGCCAAGGTTTATAATATTTTCTATAACTGCATGAAAAAAATATTGCAGGGAGTGTTCTAAGTGGTGGTGGAAGTGTTCCAAAGGCGGAGGCTACTGCAAATGATTGGGTTGATATGGTGAATGAGTTTCAAAAAGGTGCATTATCAACTAGGCTTGGAATTCCAATGATATATGGTGTTGATGCTGTTCATGGTCATAACAATGTTTATAATGCTACTATTTTTCCACACAATGTTGGTCTAGGAGCTACAAGGTAATTAAATAACCATTATGCTTATATTTATTTTGTATTGTTCTCGGTAGCACTAACACCTCTTAAAAAATGTATACGTGTCCCTGTTCATGCTTATTGATGATTTTTTTCTTTGAATAGGGATCCTCAACTAGTGAAGAGGATTGGTGATGCAACTGCTCTTGAAGCTAGAGCTACTGGAATTCCATATGTCTTTGCTCCTTGCATTGCGGTAATTAAAATAATCAAAATCACATATTTGTCAATCGCACATAGATAGTCATTTGTTTAAATTCTCCTATGCTATAACGCTATAGTGTGGTTATAACCACTATTTAATAATCTTTTTCTACACAATGTAGTCAAGCACGAGATGTTAAGTAGGATATCTTACCAAAGGGAAAAAGGATAATTTCATGCATACATACATACACAAAACATGAAAATCATAATACAGGCCCAAAAAACTATTATACATTTTTTTTATGATTTTGCTTTAAAAGCTCAATCTTAACTACGCTAGCAATGAAAACAATCTTTTGCGTATGATCTTACTACACTGGTCCTATCTTATATTCTATCTTATAATGTATATGTTTTGTATAGGTTTGTAGAGATCCAAGATGGGGTAGATGTTATGAAAGTTATAGCGAAGATCATAAACTTGTTCAAGCTATGACTGAGATCATTCCAGGATTGCAAGGTGACCTCCCTCCAAATTCAAAAAAGGGTGTTCCATATGTTGCTGGAAACAAGAAAGTAGCAGCTTGTGCAAAACACTATGTTGGTGATGGCGGAACAACAAAAGGAATCAATGAAAACAATACTGTTACAACCATACATGAATTGCTTAGCATTCATATGCCAGCTTACTATAACTCAATTATCAAGGGTGTTTCAACCATCATGGTTTCTTACTCAAGATGGAACGGGAAAAAAATGCATACGAATTACGATTTAATCACTCGATTTCTTAAGAACACACTTCATTTTCGAGTAACATACCTTTCTTTATAAATCTCTCTCATATATCAAATGTTGTTGTTTATTAGTATATTCTTAAAATTTTGTGTTTATTTTGCAGGGTTTTGTCATATCAGATTGGGAGGGAATTGACAAGATAACTTCACCTCCTCATGCTAACTACACATATTCAATTGAAGCCGGAGTTAATGCCGGTATTGACATGGTAAACTATGATTTTTTTCAAGTCTACTAACTAGGCATTTCATCATTAAGAATCACAATTTCTTTTCTTTTTAAAACTTAATATCTGGCCCTAGGACCAACTAGTCCTAGGGAGATCAATACCACCGTCCACTTGCGGAGGCCTCATTTAACTAGAGCAAAAACTTTGTATGAACTGGCCCAACACAAGAATTGTTAGGAATCATCATACTCTTTGCATATAAACCACTTACGCTCTTTGCATAGGAACCACATGATTTTCTACATGAAATATAGTCTTTAATACTTAACCTTGTAATGATGCAGGTAATGACTTCATATAACTTCACAGAATTCATAGATGGCTTAACATTACTAGTGAAAAACAATGTTGTGCCTATGAAAAGAATTGATGATGCAGTAAAGAGAATTTTGAGAGTCAAGTTTGTGATGGGTCTATTTGAAAATCCATTGGCTGATTACAACCTTGCTGACCAACTCGGGAGCCAGGTTAGTCGATCACTTTCGAGTAAAATATGATTTTAGTCCCTACAAAATGATAAAACTATACTTGCACCATAATTCGATAGGAGCATAGAGAATTGGCTAGGGAAGCAGTGAGGAAATCGTTGGTACTTTTAAAGAATGGTGAAAATGCTGATAAGCCATTGCTTCCTCTTCCGAAAAAGGCTTCGAAAATACTTGTTTCCGGAAGCCATGCTGATAATCTAGGTTATCAATGCGGTGGATGGACGATTCAATGGCAAGGACTTAGTGGCAATAACATCACTAGTGGTACGACGATTCTGAGTGCGATAAAAAACACAGTTGACAAAGACACTGAGGTAGTCTATCAAGAGAATCCATCTCTCGAATATGTAAAATCAAATGATTTTTCATATGCGATTGTGGTAGTCGGAGAGACACCGTATGCAGAAACAAATGGCGACAGCTTAAACTTAACGATATCTAGTAATGGAGCAGAAACAATAAACAATGTATGCGGCGGAGTGAAATGTGTGGTTGTGTTAATCACTGGTAGACCTGTGGTTATGTTACCATATGTTGACATAATCGAAGGGCTTGTTGCTGCTTGGCTTCCTGGGAGTGAAGGTTACGGTGTTACTGATGTTTTGTTTGGTGATTATGGATTTAGTGGTAAACTTGCAAGGACATGGTTTAAGAGTGTTGATCAGTTACCTATGAATGTTGGTGATTCTCATTATGATCCTTTGTTTCCATTTGAATTTGGTCTTACAACTCAAGGTCTTAAGATGACTTAGAACTTATTAGACTTTGTTGGATGTTGTATTATATAAGTGTGTATTTGTAAGCTATTTCTGTAATAAAATATCAAATAAAGCTAATAGTTTTCATATGCTATATTCATATATTCTACGTTGCAACCAGAATCAATGTTAAGTTAAAAACATTTACTGAATATAGAATATCCAAGAATATCGATAATTAATCATGTCATATTTATATATTCTACATTATAACCATAGAATCAATGTTATTTACCCTCAATTTACATATTTACATAATATTATAGTGATCCCCGGCCTAAGGGGTAGTCAAGGTAGACAATGTTATCTACACTATAACCATAGAATCAATGTTATTTACCCTTAATTGTTTAGTTTTTTTAATTTGCCTTCAATTTTAAATTTAATATTAAATTGTTAAACTAAAAACTAAATCTTTAAATTACTTTCGAGTTAACTAAGGCAATTACCTGACATTTGAGGATTTCTCATTGCACCCATATAAGATGAAAATCACCCCTTGAAAACCCAAAAATACTTTTAAAATATGCATATTTAAAGGCACCAAAAAAATTGAAATATTGGTTAATTCGAATATGCATATCCGAACTCACCTCACGTAAATTTAGGATATTGTTTAATTCGGATTTGCATATCCGAATTAACCAAAATCACAAATTTCTTTTGATTTTATTGTAAAAAGATATTTATTTATAATATAGTTATAATATAATTAAAGTGAATTATTATTTATTTTTTTTGAAATAAAAGAATTATATTTCTAAGAGAACAATTTACAAGAGTTATGGCAAAACCAAGATACTATAAACATACCTAATTACATTAACAGGATGGCTATTTTCTTTCTATAGTTGGGTTTCATCCAACCTCCATACACAATAGAATCTATAATATTCTTTATAGTTCTATCAGCATCAATAGTAAGAGTTTCCTTCTCAAAAATAAATTGGTTCCTGTGCGTCCAAATGCCATAAGGGGTCTCAACCGCCACTTTCTTAAACAGGCCTTGCTTCCATCCTTTGCCCCGAGTGTATCTCTTGATCCATTGGAGATCTATGTATTTAACATCAGCAATTTACATCCACTGTAAAATAGCCGTCCATATACTAATAGAAAACCTGCATTTAAACATTATGTGATCCAAAGTTTCATTTGAATAGCCACAAAGCTCACATCTTGTATCTTGCAACATTCCCATACTGAAGAGTCTGTCCTTAGTAGCCATACGACCATGACAAACCAGCCACCGAGTTACTTTTGCACAAGGTCTAACAATATTATGGCACATCAAATGATGCCAATCCACAATAATATTGTCCTGCATAAAACAGTTATACACTTGCTTAAAGTGAATTATTATTAATAAAGAATAACTTAAATTCTATTGTTATAAATAAGGAATAAAGATATTAAATAAAATTTTAATTTTGTAATGATTTATTTGCCACAAATTATAAAAATAATTATTTTTTAAATGACTATAATATTAAGATTATAATTAATGAAATTATCATGTTAAAAATATCCTCCTATTAATATTATAAAATTTAATTTATGATCTTACCGAGCAGATCAGATGGCCAGCAACAATGAAGGCTTGAAGTCCCGAACGGTTGAAAGGGGGAAAAAAGGGTTGTACCTGCAAGGCACACCGATGCCAAAGTAAGTATATGTTCCACAAGGTACAACAAAGTGAAAGAGTTTTGGGGTAAGAAAAGATTACCTTGCCCTCTGTGTGAAGAGGGCTATTTATAAGATGTTTGTGCGCAAATTGGACTCCTCCTTCAGGGGCGGATATTTAAGTGACGCGTGAATTGATTGTTTACCGGGCACGAGGGTCCCTCGTGGTCGGCTGTCTTGTTAATATGCCCGGAGTGATCGGGCGACTCTTGACACGTGCGGTCTAAATTGTCTTGGGTCGAAGGCTGGGTTGGCCCAATTATATTTATTGGGTCGGTCCATAACAGGAGCCCCCCAAGTCGTTGCTTCCGGTCGAGGGAGTGACGACTTAAGGAAAGTTTGATCCGAGGCATTTTCGGGGGAGCCGAGACTGGGCCTCCGAGGAGGACAGGTCTCGAATTTCCGGGGAGAAGAAAGGTCAGGCCGGATGTCCAGAAGCGTGACGTTTCAGAAAAGTTGGTAAGGGGAGTGTCGCATTTAATGCGAAATGATGGCTACCCTAGTACCTAGGCATTTAGGGTTAATGATGACCATGCTTTTACCCAATATAGCACGTGCGGCTCGCGTGACGTCTTTGGAAGTCTATAAATACAAGTATCCGTCATTTCCCTAAACTTTTCAAATTCTGTTGCTTCGTTCTCCTACCTCTGCCGCCGACCGTGAGCATTCGTTGTGGTGTTTTCTTCCAATTCCTCAACTTCTTCGTCAGAATCGTACTTGTAAGTTTATATTTGACTTCTATTTTCAGTGTTTCATGCTTTGATTGTTGTTTAGAATCGTTTGCATGTGGTTAGGGTAGATTCTTAGGATGATTTAGATGAAGACGTATGGTGAAGAATGGTTGTGACTAGCGGAGATAGGTGGTTTCTCCGTCATTCACGATTGTGTACGGTTGAATCCTCCGTGAGAGATCAGTTTTCTGTTTCGCTGATAATTTTTTACGAGTAATAGTCCATCATTGATTGTGATTTTAGTGTTTTTCTCTAGGGTCGTGAGTTGTTAAGATGTGACCTGCGTTTTTGCCCTATCCTCGAGCGTGAGCTTCCTCTACTCGGAATCTGCAATTTTGGAGGGGGCAAGGACGCGAATTATTTGGTCTCTGGGCCATCGGTGTGCCCTTTCACTCTGAACAATGATGGAAGGGTGGATTTGATTGAATTGTCGAATTCACTGTTCTCCCCTTTGTTTCAGGTGAATATGGCCGATGAGATTCGTCCGACGGTATCAGGCTCGTCGTCTTCAACTCCTCCAGCCCGACAGGAGGTACCCCGATTGGCTTGGGTGCACCAAGAGGCGCTGGATATCGAGAGTTTCTTCATGGACGATGACTCGGATGTCTTCACGGAGGTAGGGGAAGGATGGTCGGTACTTATATCGGCCGAAGGGAATCGCATCTGCGACGTGTACACTCCTGACTTGCTTCCGATGTATGAGGTTGTATTCTGGGAGATGGGATTTCGAGCTCCTTTTACCGAGTTCCAGATCGGCGTTCTCAACCATTTGGAGGTAGCCCCCGGCCAGCTTCACCCCAACTCGATTGCCTTCATCCGGGCATTTGAGCTGGTATGTACGCATTTGAAGATAGGGGCGACGATCCCTCTGTTCTTTTATATATTCTGTGTACAGCGTACGGTGTGAGATGGTCGCTTCGGTTGGGTGTCTTTGAAGCAGTCCAAGAAGATATTCAAATCTTACTCTGATTCTTTGAAGCACTTTAAACCTCATTTCTTCTTCATCCGTCCTCATTCTCAGGAGGCTCGAGACAACGTCTTTGCTCGTGTTCCGACCTTGGACGTCCATGGTCGTCCAGTGCTTAACGATATCGGAGAGCCTGTCACCTCCCGTCGGCATCATTTCAAGTTCTTTTGGTCCCGCGATCATTTTGAGTACCCTACCGATCAGTACATTACCAAACTCTCAGATTTGGATGAGGATGCTCGAGGATATTATGCTATTCTCTAAAAGTTTGTACAAGGGCTCCCTCCTGTTGCCAAAGTGGATCGATCGGGGGTACCCGTTGTTGGTGAAGATGGGCAAACTGTAAGGGAACCGGGAGTGATCAGCATAAAGGAGCTTTTGGTTGGGGGGACCAATGAGGGGTCTTTTACCTACCTGGGTACTTGCCCTTTCGCATTTTATCCCATATTTTGTTTTGCCTTTATTGCTTTTTATAGCTTTTTCCTTTTTAATAGTGATTTCCCGATGGGTTGGCCTCTCATGTTTTTTATTTTTCTTTGTAGAAGCAATGGATCGGGCACGTCACGACCGGATGCTCAGGCAGGCGAGCAAGCTGAAGGGGGTTGTTAAGAAGAGTGCTGGTCCCCGGTTGGCAGCTGTGCAAAGGTCCCCTGTTGCGGGTTCGGGTGCTTCCTCATCTTCTGCTGGTGTTGCTGGTTCCCCTTCTAGGACTCTAGATCAGGGTGAGTCTTTGAGGCTGGTCACGGTACTTCCTTCTCCTCTTCGCCCACAGCCGGATCAGGATGCATTGGTTCGTCGCAAACGATAGAGGACTGAAGCCGTGGACCTTACCCAGGAGGAGGTTGCCGATATCTTCACCATTACTTCGTGCTTCCTCCAGCCCCGGTTCTTTGAAGCTGGGCCCTCTTTGACCATCCCCCGTGCTGAGTCTCTTCATATTGAGGGCTTGGATCCCTCTGTTCGCCAAAGGTTCCTTGTGTAGGATGCTTCAGCCTTGGTTCGGCTTTTGGAGATGGCTACTCTCTATGCTCGCTCGGCCCCCTTGTCTGTAGAAGCCGTGAGATTGCTCGAGGAGGATGTCAAGATGAAGACTTCTGCCCTGATGGATCGAGAGCGGCTGATGAAGGAGCAGGGCGAAGAGTTGGCGGCCGTGAAGGCTCGGCTGAGCGCGAAGGAGGATGCCTTGGCTGATGTACAAGGTTAATACACCTTGCTCTCCCGGACTCTGTTTGGATCGATGCTGTCCTCTTCGGTGAGGGAGGCCTCTCTTCGCCGTTCTCAGGCTCCTGCTGAGGATGAGTCGGAAGAGGAGAGAGCCCTCTTAACCCGGGCGGATCTGATCCAATATATCAGGGTCTTGGGGAGCGACTGTGTGGTGGCTGCCGAGGACACCTATAACTCTACTGTGGCCCAGCTCAAATTGAAGAATCCTGGGGTGGAGTTGGTGACCGAGGGTACCAGGCCTTATCATCGCGTGGAGGGCGACCAGATTGTTTCTCTGGTCTTCGGGGAGGAGCCAGTGATGCAGGAAGCCGGGGAGGTCCTTGTTGAAGAAGGTGCTTGAAAGTTTTTAGTTTATGTGTCTAAGTGTCAGGCCTGCGCGCCTTCATTTTGTAATGTTGCTCTAGGGGGTATCCCTCCCATTTTGATTTTGTATGTACATTTACCAGCTCGGTCTAGATGGCCGTAGTTGGGCATATTTTCGGACTTTTTGCCCGTCTTTATTTAAACGTACTTAGTTTTTAACGCTTTTGTTAGTTTCTTTAGAACTTGTGCGCATGCGTTATGAGTTTTTGGGAGGTGTGTTATCAGTTCCCAACGTCTTTACTCATTAAAGGCTTTGTTCGTTTCCCGATGTTGTTGTTCCCCTTCTTCCTTTATAAAAGGAGGTCTCATGGACCTCTCTTTCTTCATTTCTCGCAGGAATGGGTGGAGCTAACGGGAGGAAGGTATCTTCAACCTCGTGTTCACGTGGAGTGAAAAAGGTGAAGGAGAAGAAGAAGGCTTCGACTGGTTCTACTTCTCGTTCTCATGGTTC
Source organism: Vicia villosa (assembly GCF_029867415.1). Classification (NCBI taxonomy): domain Eukaryota; kingdom Viridiplantae; phylum Streptophyta; class Magnoliopsida; order Fabales; family Fabaceae; genus Vicia; species Vicia villosa. The sequence continues at coordinate 54,358 of NW_026705993.1, read as the reverse complement.
TCTAAGTTCAGACGCTCGTGCTCGGGCGACTGGTGTGAGAGTCGTGGTTGACGCGAATGGTTCCGAGACGGAGTGGGATGAAGATTGATATCAGTATATTCACTCGGAGGAATTTGCCAATCGGGAGGAGTGAAGCGTTTTCTTTCCATTTGATGTTTGTTTTGTAATTTTCATGAATAATGAATAAAGTATCGTTGCTGTCTTTTGAGTGTTTATTTTTCATTTTAGGAAGGTTTGCTCGACTTATAATGTATTGATCGCCCAGTGTATGGAACTGTGGTCGATTGCCGGGGATATGTGTCTGGCGTTGGGTGAGTCTCGGATTTCGTTGTGTTGAGCTCCGGGGCTCATGGCGTGAACGGTCCCCTCGCGAGCGGGGCGTTCTGCCTTTGTGGTACATGATTACGACGGGGATGCTCGGTATTCGGGTTCCCCGAAGGACAAGAAGGCTGTTCGATTAAGAGAGCAGGCTTTTGTCATTTTGTTTCATTTAGAGGTGCTCGGCGTATACCGGGCCGCACCTGTGTTTTTAACTATAATATTGTTTAAGTTTTTCAGTGTTCCAAGGTTGAGCGAGTTCTTCTCCTTGCAAATTCTCTAGGTAGTATGCCCCGTTTTCTGTCCTTGCTCGGACACGATAGGGGCCTTCCCAATTCGTAGCCAGTTTGCCTTCTCAGGAATCTTTGTGGTTTCTTTTGAGCACTAGGCTGTCTACTTTAAATTCCCGTTTAATGACCTTCGCGTCATGTCTTAGGGCGATTTTTTGCTTGAGTGAAGCTTCGCGTAGAGCGGCCCCGGTGCGGATTTCCTCGACCAGGTCGAGCTCTTCCCTGATTTCCCCAATGTTACCCTCTGTCTCGAGTGGCTCTTCGATGCGTCTCGAGGGCACATGTATCTCGACGAGGATCACGACCTCGGTTCCGTACGTCAGTCGGAAGGGGGTCTCCCCGGTAGTGGAGTGTGGGGTGGTGCAATAGGCCCATAGGACGTTGTGTAGCTCTTCCACCCATTCCCTTTTTATTTCGTCCAGTCTTCTTTTGAGGCCCCTCAAAATTACCCTGTTGGCAGCCTCCGCTTTCCCGTTAGTTTGGGGGTGCTCGATTGATGCAAAATGTTGTTTGGTCCCTAATCTCGTGACGAACTCTTGAAAGCGCCCGTCGGTGAACTGGGTGCCGTTGTCGGTAATGATAGCCAAGGGTACCCCGAATCGGGCGAGGAGATTTCTTTTGTAGAAGCGAAGCACGTTCAGGGATGTTATTTTGGCTAATGGTTCGGCTTCGATCCATTTGGTGAAATAGTCGACCGCGATTATTAGGTACTTATTTTGATTGCTCCCAGTCACGAACGGGCCGAGGAAATCCATGCCCCCCCACGCGAATGGCCAGGGAGATGATAAGGACTTAAGCTCGTTGGGGGTGCAAGGTGCATGTTCGCGAAACGTTGGCATTTGTTGCACTTCTTTACATATTCCTTGGCGTCGTTTGCATCGTGGGCCAACAATATCCGGCTCGGAGGGCTTTCCGAGCGAGGGATTTCCCTCCTAAGTGTTGGGCATTGATTCCTTCGTGTATCTCTCGGAGTATGTGGGGAGCCGTATCCTCGTCTACGCACTTGAGGAGGGGTATGGAAAATCCTCGCCGGTAGAGGCGATTTTCGACCAAGACGTATGAGCAGGCTCTTCTTCAGATTACGGAGGCCTCGTTTGGATCGGCAAGCAGGAGGTCGCTAGTTAGATAATTGTATATGGGGGTCATCCAGCAGGACGCATCTCCGTTCGCGTTCACGGGTGTTGACGCGGATGGAGATTCGCTACTGGGTTTTGGCAATATTTCCTGGATTACGGATTTGTTGCCCTCTTTCTTCCTTGTCCTAGCTAGCTTCGATAGGACGTCTGCTCGGGAGTTGTGGTCCCTTGGGATGTGTTTTACTTTGGCGCTCCTGAATTGGGTCAGTCTCTCTCGTACGAGTGCCAGGTATTCGGCGAGGGCTTCTCTTTTGACCTGGTATTTGCTTGAGATATGGGAAGCGACCAGTTGAGAGTCGGTGAATACCTCAATATCCTCGGCTTCTAGATCGTTTGCGAGGCACAATCCGGCGAGCAGGGCCTCGTACTCGGCTTGGTTGTTGGATGTTGGGAATGAGAGCGAGAGGGATACTTCTATGAGGGTTCCTTCCCCATTTTCTAGAATGATCCCTGCCCCGCTGCCAGTTGAGCTGGACGCTCCGTCCACGTATATGATCCATCTTCGGGCGTTGCAGTTCGTTGTTTCGTGGAAGGCCATTTCGGCCACGAAATCTGCCAAGACCTGTGCCTTAAGGGCTTTTCTTCCTTCGTACTTGATGTCGAACTATGCAAGCTCTAATGACCAGCGGAGCATCCGTCCGGCCATGTCGGACCGTGCAAGCAATTGTTTCACAGGTTGCTCGGTTCGCACGATTATGGTATGAGCTAAGAAATAGTGCCTAAGTCTCCGTGCTGCGGTTATTAATGTGAGTCCGACCTTTTCGATCTGTTGGTATCTGACCTCGGGGCCTTGGAGTGCTTTGCTCGTGATGTAAATGGGTTTCTGGCCTTCTGGGGTTTTTTGTATCAAGGCCGCGCTGACGGCCTCAGTGGCCATTGCGAGATAAAGAGATAGGGTTTCGCCAACCTCAGGCCTTGATAAGACCGGTGGGCTGGACAGGGCTTGCTTGAGATGGGAGAGGGCGCGTTCGCACTCTTCCGTCCATTCGAAGGCGGTTTCTTTACGTAAGAGTTTGAATAAGGGAAGGGCATGCTGGGCGGATTTGGCCACAAACCTGGATAGTGACGTGAGCATGCCGTTTAAGGTTTGGATTGACTTTTTTCAGTTCGGGGTGGGCAGGTCCGAAAAAGCCCTGCATTTATCCGGGTTGGCTTCGATTCCTCTTTCCGTTAGATAGAAACCGAGGAATTTTCCTGCCCGAACGCCGAACGTACATTTCTCGGGGTTGAACCTCATTTTGCACTTCCGGGCTTGTTCGAAAACCCTTTTGAGATGGGCGGCATGATCGGTTTCTTCTTGGGATTTGACGATCATATCGTCCATATATACTTCGAGCATGTCGCCTATTTCTGCTCGGAAGACTTTGTTCATCATGCGCTGGTATGTTGCGCCGGCGTTCTTCAGGCCGAAGGGCATTACGTTGTAATAGTAGTTGCCCGATTCGGTCATGAAGGCCGTGTATTTCTTGTCAGTTTTAGCCATGGGTATTTGATTGTACCCGGAGTAGGCGTCCATAAATGAAAGTAATTTAAAACCGGCGGAATTATCGATTAGTTTATCTATGTTAGGAATAGGATAAGCATCTTTTGGGCGAGCCCTATTAAGATCGGTGTAGTCAGTGCACATGCGCCATTTTCCATTTGATTTTTTTAACAAGTACAACATTGGAGAGCCAAGTAGTGTACTTGGCCTCAGATATAAATTTAGCCTCTAAGAGGTCTTTTGTAGCTAGTTCGGCCGCAGCTGTTTTTTCTGGTGACTGTTTTCTTCTTCTCTGAGCGACGGCTTTGCAGGTAGGGTCGATTGTCAGGTGATGGCAAGCCACCTCTGGGTCGAGCCCGGGCATCTCTGCAGCGTTCCAAGCGAATAGGTTGGCATTTTCACGGAGGCAAGCTTTGAGTTGTTTTTTGGCCAGGTCTGGCAGGTCTGCTCCGATCTTGACTCCCCTAGCCGGGTCTTCTCCGAGGGCCACGAGTTCGAAGTCTACGTCAGGAATTGGCCGGAGAATCCCCTCCGATGCGCCTGCGTTGATGCTCTACTCGGGTTCTCCCAGAAAACGACTGTCGAGGTCGACCGTGTCGATGCGGGGCATAGATTTGTTAGTCTCTGAGACTGCGTTGGTCGCCGTTTTCTCTTGGGCTGGTGTCTTTATCGTGCTCAGGCCCTTGGCGGAGGCTTCGAAGCACCTCTGGACTGCTTCGATGTTGCCGTTGAGTGTTTCTACTTGTCCTTTGGTCGTATAGTATTTAAGCTTTAGGTGCACGGTTGAGGGAGCGATTAACTCAGCTAGCGTCGGGCGTCCGAGAATGCATTGGTATATCGAGGGGCATTCAATGACCAAAAATTGGACTTTGACGGCCCTCGCGGCTTCTGCCGATCCGATTGTAACTATGAGCTCGACGAACCCCATGGCTTAGTCACCGTGCCATTGAAACCTTGTAGGTCTGATCCTACGTAAGGGGTGAGGTGATTGTCATTCAGTTGCAGTGTTCTAAACAGTTGGGAGTATATGATGTCTACTGAACTTCCCTGATCGACCAATATCCGCCGCACGTCAAAACTGGCCATCCTAGCCTGGATGACGAGGAGGGTGTTGGCATTGGGTGCTCCACCGGGCAATTCCTCTTTGTAAAAGGAGATGGAGGATGGGCTGCCCTTGGCGTGGTCGAGCGCAGCGGCCTTGCTTGCGTTGGCTGAGATCAGCTCGTCAAATTTGCGCTTTACGGATCCCACGATGAGCTTGCTGAATCCTCCACCCGATATGACCATGGCAGAGGGGAACATCTCTCATGCGCTGTGAGGGGAGGTGGTGGTCGCCGGTTTTGCCCAGTCAGGGAGGTAAAAGTCTTCCGGCCTGGTGATGCTCAGGGCTACTTGCATGGAAGACGTATCTTCCGCCGGCTTTTCCTCGGTGACCGGTTTAGCTTCTCTCGCGGCCTCCTTCTTCTTCGCATATTGCTTTAAATGTCCCTCCCTGATTAATATCTCTATGGCATCCTTTAGGTGGATTCAATCCTCGGTGTTGTGCCTGTGGCCTTTGTGGAATCGGCAGAATTTCGATTTATCCATGTTCGGTCGTGCAGGCATTGTTTTAGGGAAGCGGACCTTGCCCGTCTGAAATTCGAAGTTTGCGCACTCGTTTAAGATGCGTTCCCTTGAGACATTGAGCGGGGTGTATTCTCGGAATTTCCCGGCTGGGGCTTTGTAGTCCTTGGGATCCCGGCCATTGTCGTCTTTCTTCTTGTCTGTTCCCCGACGGGAATTGTCTTGGCGACCATTCTTGCTGGTTTCTTCTTGTCTAGAATTACGTACCGCATGAGCGGCCTCTTTTTCCTCATATTGTATGTATGCCTGAGCTTTGAGGAAGAACTTGTCCAGAGTGGCCGATGTTTCGATTCCGACGGCTTTAGCGAAGTCCGAGCGTGGTCGGAGGCCGCGCTCGAGCAAGAATTTCTTCATATGGGCAGTGGTGGACACTTGTACGCCTTCCTTGTTAAATCTTTCTATGTATGCCCGTAGAGACTCATCTTTTCCTTGGATGATGGCTTCCAAGGAGGCTTCTGACTTGGGGTGTCTCCGGGAGGCCATGAAGTGTCTGGAAAAAAAATTTCCGAGCACTTTCCATGAAATGATAGACTCATCGGGCAAACTTTTATACCATGTCATGGCTCCTTTGCGCAGGGTGGTAGGAAACAAACGACTTTTGATGGCATCGGGCACTCCTCTGTAATCGAGAAGGGCGTCGATGTTCTCTATGTGTTCGTCTGGATCGGTGGTCCTATTGTATGTGCCCAGCAGAGGGGGTTTTTCGAGACCGGTTGGTAGGGGAGCCTCCAAGATTGCCTGGGATAGAGGACCATGGCGCTCCTCTTCGTCTTCGCTGGCGGACGGAGAAAAAGACCGGCTCTGACTACGCCTGCGTCGCCTTCGATTGTCGTCGTGCCTTGCCGGGGGTGATCTAGACTTCCTTTTTGGCCGAGGGGACGGTGAACGGTGTCGGGAACGATGGTCGCTCGATCCTTTCTTGGAAGATGGACCTGCAGTCTCCCTGGGGGAGGGGGAACGAGGGCATTTCTTGGTGACTACCTCGCGTCGAGAACGAGCTTTGTGATCGGGGGGTTTTTGAGCGGCACTTCTGCTCGAGAGCCCCAATTCGGTCACTTTGCTGCAGTATGAGCGCATTGGTCTGGGCAAGAGCAGCTAGAACAGCGTTTATGGTCTGATCTTGAGGAGTCTGTCCTTTGGAGAGAAAATGGTTGCCCAGACTTTCTTCGTGGTTGTCCTTCCTGCTCGTATCTTCAAAACGATGAAATTGATCATCATGGAGATCTTTTGGGGAAGGGGACGCTGTGATACCGTCTCGAGGGACGGTGTTTCTAGAAGGCGGAACGATGGAGATGTCGTTTTTCTTGAGTATTGCAGCGTCTAATGAAGAGGGATCTTCGTTATTGCCGGCCATGAGTAATGATTTGATTAAAGCTTTTGTTCCTGGGTTCTTGTAGGAGGCAAGAATGGATCAAGAAGGTGCAAGAAAAAGGAACGGGTGAGCTAGATTTCCCACAGACGGCGCCACTGATCTTACCGAGCAGATCAGATGGCCAGCAACAATGAAGGCTTGAAGTCCCGAACGCTTGAAAGGGGGAAAAAAGGGTTGTACCTGCAAGGCACTCCGATGCCAAAGTAAGTATATGTTCCACAAGGTACAACAAAGTGAGAGAGTTTTGGGTTAAGAAAAGATTACCTTAACCTCTGTGTGAAGAGGGCTATTTATAAGATGTTTGTGCACAAATTGGACTCCTCCTTCTAGGGAGGATATTTAGGTGACGCGTGAACTCATTGTTTACCGGGCACGAGGGTCCCTCGCGGTCGGCTGTCTTGTTAATATGCCCGGAGTGATCGGGCGACTCTTGATACATGCGGTCTAAATTGTATTGGGTCGAAGGCTGGATTGGCCCAATTATATTGATTGGGTCGGTCCAGAACAATTTATATTAAATTTTTTCTTTAATTAATTTTATATAAAATAATGTGTTGATATAATTATTTATTAGATTAATCTTATTATTATTTCTTGATTATAATGGTATATATTTAATTATATATTTTGATTAATACTATTAATTATATTGATTCACCTTGATTTTAATTTTTAACAAATATTAGATTATTTCAGATATGCATATCCAAAAAATCACAACACAAAAAATTCAGTTATTTCGGATATGCATCTTCGAAGTCACCCCTTTCCCAAAAAAAGTGACTTCTGATATGCATATAAGAAGTCGCATTTTTTTAAAAAAAAAATGTGTCTTCGAATATGTATATCCAAAATATAAGGGTATGTTGGAATTTTCACGGCATGAAAAAACATATAGGGTGGAATGAAAATTTCTCCGCACATTTTTACCAATCATATCTTACTAGCTCAAATACTTGTTAGGGCCTCACATTTTTTAACCAATCATAACATACTAGAATAAATGCCTTTTTTCCTTCTAAATAACAATAAATATGACTAATCATACATATTACTCTATCTATGTGACTTTTAATGTAAAATGACATCTCTTTGTCAATTAAAATTTATTGTAACTTAAACTATACAGTACACTAGTACTTTCTAACACAGGGCCGAAAACAAAGATAAGTGCCATTTACTTGGCACTCATGTTTTTCTTTTATTTTATAATTTTTTTTCTTATTTACTTCAGCTAGGGTTTTACGCATTATCTTGGATCATGGGCTCGATAATAAATGTCAAATCAGGCCCAAAAAAGAATCAACATCATTTGCTCCATTCTTCTCATTTATACAGTAGTGGAATTAGGTACGTACGATAGTGGGAGACAAAGTGTATCATGACAGTTTGCTCGTGCGGACAAGCAGACGACGTTATCCTTATGGCAGCGTGGAGCGTTAGTACCCGTACTATAAACTGTCTTTTGTCTTTTAGAGCCTCATTCTTGTTCTTTCACATCATATCTCCTTCAAAATGCAAAATATTTCCACGTGTCCCCTAGGAATTTAGTTGATATTTCTCTTCTTTTTTCTCAGCTGCTTCGATTTATACTAGAAATATGTTAGGAAAATTTCACCATGAGCTTGCACTTGTTAGTCAATTTACAAAGCATAAGATTGAGAAAAATGGATCACAATATATGTATCAAATATCTAATTGTTTTAAAGATTGACAAATTCATCGTTGATATAAATTTAGACTCAAAGGATGCAACTTGTAGCTGTCAACTTTTTGAATTTAAGGGATTATTATGCACACACATTTTGAAAATTTTTCAAGCTAAAAATATACTTAAAATTCCTAGTCAATATATATTGCATCACTGGACAAAAGAAGCTAATAGATACATGGAGGTTATTGTTATGGATTCTCATAATGATGAGGTGGATACTTTGAGAAGTGTACACGTGCATCAATAATTTAGCAAATTTTTAAATTTTGCTAAATAATCAAAAGAAGTAGCATATGAGTTTATTATGGTAGAGTTTGAGCGCATTTATAATGTTTTGGAAACAATGGGATTAAAATTATCCAATGTAAATGACACTCCTAAAGAGAAAATATTTTGAATTATAATATTTAGATTACACACATGACAATGTTTTGAATTATAATATCCAAGACCCCCATGTATCACAAACAAAAGGTAGAAAGAGAAAATATTCTGACAATGCCCGTGTAAAGAAAGATATAGAAGTGGTCTAGAATTTTCGATGGATTAGGAACTAGTTAAAAGAAGGGCATGTAAATATTATGGAGAATATGGTCACTATCAATTAACTTGCAAAAATAAATATTATAGAATTATTATAGTACAAACATGATAGTATAATTATAATGCTTCGTACTATTTTACCGGTCTTTATGCAATGACTAAATAAAATAATTCGTGGATACTTATCAAGAAAGATGGAGAAAATTAGGCTAGCATATGGAGATTGATGATATTTATAGTTATTATTGTAGACATTATTTTATTTTCTTGTTTCAAGGCATTTTAAAGTGATTTCTTAATATTCTAGTATCACATCTTACTTGTTTTAAATTTTAGAATGATTTCTTATATATATATATATATATATATATATATATATATATATATATATATATATATATATATATATATATATATATATATATATTTATTATTTTTAATTAAATTATTTTGTAGTTATTATTTATATATATTATTTAAGTTTTTATGCGCATTTTATTCTTTAATTTAAATAAAATTGAAAAAAAGCAATAAAAATATTAAGGTTTAAATAGTATTTTCGTCCCTGTAAGTTAGCGTGTTTTTGATTTTCGTCCCTCCCTATATGTTCATTTCTGGTTGGCGTTAGTCCCTAACGTTAAAAACCTGTTACAAAAATGCTCAGGTGGCTACTGTTTAGTGAGTTGACATGCTTTTTGTTTTTTTATTTATGATATACTCCACTAGGCAAATTTAATATTATTTAATTATTTGAGTGTTAAATCTTGAAAATTATAATTTTTAAAAGTTGGTCTTATGAAGATTCAAACCCTCTCCATCTAAATGAATGCATTCATGCCTCTCCACCAAGCCACTCATGTTTTTTGTTTAATGTTTACAAAGCACACACATATTAGTAGCCAAGTGGCATATTTAATGTATATAATGAATATTTTATATATTATATTAGGTTTAATTTAAAATGTTGAATGATAATGGTAGATTTTAAAATATTTAAAGTTAATAGTTTAAAAATATTAAAATGTTAAAATATTTAATAATTGAAAATGTTAATAGTTTAAAAACATTAAAATGATAAAATAGTTTAAATATTAATAATTGAAAGATTAAATAGTAACAAATATTTAATTTGTTAAATATTTATTTTGTTAAATATTTAGTTTATTAAATATTTAGTTCATTAAAGTCCTTATATTTATAACTTTTCATTAATTTATTCATTATTTTTTAATAAACTAATTATTTAATAAATTATATATTTAAAAGTTTAATAGTTGAGATATTAAATAGTTAAAATATTTAATAAACTAATTACTTAATGAACAAAGTAGTTAAAACATTTTTTTCCAAAACAAAATATTTTAATTATTATTGAAAAAAATTGTTTAACAAAACATCGTAAAACCTACTATTATTATTTAACATTTTAAATAAAACCTAACATTAATATAAACAAGCCAATTTACTACTAATACAATAGATATGAAGTATTTAGTAAAATATTTGCAGTTATTAATTACTATATATTATTATTTATTAGAACAAAACAATAATTAATATCAAAACTCAAAACAAAACAAAACAAAACAAAATCTATTTCAAAAAAAGTATCTTATTATGTAATATATACAAATGAATTGCAAATATATATCAAATATCATAAGTGATTTGGTGGAAAGGCATCAGGCTATAATGTCCCTGGTTGAAAACCCTATAGAACCATTTTTTAATGAGAGAGATCATTCAATCTAGATTCAGTATCATTCTATCTTAACAAATTATCTATATTTATAATTTGTTAAGATTTAATGATTCAAAATATTTGTTTGAGGTGTTGAGTTGGAGATAAATAATTTGTTAAGATTGAATGATCTAGATTTTGAGGTGTTGAGTTGGAGAGATTAGTTTGTTATTAAATATAGTAATTAATTTATTATAAATTAAATAACGTATATTTGTAAAATCATTATAAAAGGTAAGCTTATCTACTCTTCAACCAAAAAACAACGAAAAATCGGATCATTACTAATGTGTATTTCAAAAGAATATTTACAAATTGTTCATAATTGATTTGATCGTCAAATTTAAAAAATCTTAATAAATTCAAAACTAACGTTGTTGTTGTGGTTCTTATTTTGAAGTATTTTTTAGAGGAAGAAATGGAGAAAGTTAGAATATTTTTGGCGGTGCTTATGTTGTTGCAATGTTGTATAGTTATGGCAGAGGCTGAGTATTTGAAATACAAAGATCCAAAGCAACCATTGGATACTCGAATTAAGGATCTTGTCGGTAGAATGACTTTGGAAGAAAAAATTGGTCAAATGGTTCAAATTGAGCGCACGGTTGCATCTGCTGATGTGGTGAACAAGTATTACATTGGTAGGTTTTTTTTTTTAATTTAAAAAATATTTAAACTATTGATTATTCATCGTGAATTGCGATGCCAAGGTTTATAATATTTTCTATAACTGCATGAAAAAATTATTGCAGGGAGTGTTCTAAGTGGTGGTGGAAGTGTTCCAAAGGCGGAGGCTACTGCAAATGATTGGGTTGATATGGTGAATGAGTTTCAAAACGGTGCATTATCAACTAGGCTTGGAATTCCAATGATATATGGTGTTGATGCTGTTCATGGTCATAACAATGTTTATAATGCTACTATTTTTCCACACAATGTTGGTCTAGGAGCTACAAGGTAATTAAATAACCATTATGCTTATATTTATTTTGTATTGTTCTCGGTAGCACTAACACCTCTTAAAAAATGTATACGTGTCCCTGTTCATGCTTATTGATGATTTTTTTCTTTGAATAGGGATCCTCAACTAGTGAAGAGGATTGGTGATGCAACTGCTCTTGAAGCTAGAGCTACTGGAATTCCATATGTCTTTGCTCCTTGCATTGCGGTAATTAAAATAATCAAAATCACATATTTGTCAATCGCACATAGATAGTCATTTGTTTAAATTCTCCTATGCTATAACGCTATCGTGTGGTTATAACCACTATTTGAAAATCTTTTTCTACACAATGTAGTCAAGCACGAGATGTTAAGTAGGATATTTTACCTAAGGGAAAAAGGATAATTTCATGCATACATACATACACAAAAACATGAAAATCATAATACAGGCCCAAAAAAATATTCAACTTTTTTTTTTATGATTTTGCTTTAAAAAGCTCAATCTTAACTACGCTAGCAATGAAAACAATCTTTTGCGTAAGAACTTACTACACTGGTCCTATCTTATATTCGATCTTATAATGTATATGTTTTGTATAGGTTTGTAGAGATCCAAGATGGGGTAGATGTTGAAGGATAGAAAAACACTTAGAAAGGGGGGGGGGTTGAATAAGTGTAGATTTAAAACTTGTAAGATAAAAACAATTTGCACAATGATTTTTATCCTGGTTCGTTGTTAACTAAACTACTCCAGTCCACCCCCTTGGAGTGATTTACCTCACCTGAGGATTTAATCCACTAATCACACGAGATTACAATGGTTTTCCACTTAGACAACTTCTAAGTCTTCTAGAGTATACTGATCACAACCTGATCACTCTAGGAACAATCTGCTTAGATACCCTCTAAGACTTTCTAGAGTATACTAATCAACAACCTGATCACTCTAGTTTTTACAACTTAATGTAAACAAATTCTAAGAGTTACAATGCTTCTTATAAAGCTATTATCACAACTGTGATTTTCTCTTAAGTTTAAGCTTGATCTCACTAAAGTATTACAACAGCAATATAGTGAGGTTGATGATGAAGTTTGAGAGCTTTTGATTTGAACAGCGTTTCAGCGTTTTTGCATAAGAGTCTTGTATTCAGAATTCGTAACTTAGCTTCTCATCAGAACTTCATATTTATAGGCGTTTGAGAAGATGACCGTTGGGAGAATTTAATGCTTTGCGTAACCCGTACAGCATTGCATTTAATGTTTCACTCTTTTGTCAACTACCTCGAGCCTTACTTTCGATGTGTCTACTGACATTGCCTTTCATAGCTTTCAACGTTCCTTTTGTCAGTCAGCGTAGCCTGTCAGCTAGTACTTGCTTCTGATCTGATGTTTGTGTGAACAACGTTTGAATATCATCAGAGTCAAACAGCTTGGTGCAGAGCATCTTCTTGTCTTCTGACCTTGAAGTGCTTCTGAGCGTGATTCCATGAGAACTTCAGTGCTTCTGCTTCTGATCTCAAGTTCTTCTGATGCTTCCATAGACCCATGTTCTGATTCTGCTTGACCATCTTCTGATGTCTTGCCAGACCATGTTCTGATGTTGCATGCTGAACCTTCTGAGTCAGTGCTTCTTGCGTTGATTTTGTGCATACTCTTTATATAATTCTTGAAATGGAAATTGCATAGTATTAGAGTACCACATTATCTCATACAAAATTCATATACATTGTTATCATCAAAACTAAGAATATTGATCAGAACAAATCTTGTTCTAACAATCTCCCCCTTTTTTATGATGACAAAAAAATATATAAATGATATGAATTTGCGATCAGAATATTAGACGGCTAAAGACAATTACACAGCTATAGCATAAGCATATAAACATAATGTGTGAATATGTCTCCCCCTGAGATTAACAATCTCCCCCTGAGATAAATAATCTCCCCCTGAAATAAATACTGGAAGAAATTTATAAATAAAGGACTTCCCTGAGTATTTTCCATTTCAGTTGAGACGATCACATATGCTTAGATCTTCAGAACATTCACAGCTTCTGATTCTTGCTTCCATAGGACAGCTTCAGAGCTTGAATTTCTTCTTGAATCATTGCATGCCAGATTGTATCAGAACATTGTTGAATGTACCAGAGCATCTTCTGAGCATCTCTACATCCTGAAATGTTACAGAACAAACTAAACGACAACAGTCAGAGCATGAATGAATCAGAACATAAAATATGTATCAGAACATATAATTATATATCAGAGCAAACAATAATGTTTCAGAGCATATTTTAGAACTAAAAACATGCATCAGAACATCTAAGGAATAAGAATGAGTTAGAGCATATTCTATCATCAGAATATCAGATCATTCTTCCTTCTTGCTTCAAATTCCATGAGCTTGATTCCATACAGAATTGCTTTTCCACATGTCTTTGCTTCTCATGTTGAGCTTTTAAGAAGATCTTCACTTCCTGCAAAACACTCAAAGACACAGAACTTGCAAATTCTTGTTAGAAGTGTGGAGACTTTCTCCCAGCAACTGATAATATAAATCAGATCATTTATCACATTTTCTCCCCCTTTTTGTCATAACATCAAAAAACATAAAAGATTCAGATGAAAAACAAACAATATGAGAGAAGGAAGGATAATTTTCATTGATAAGCAGAAGGATAATTGTCAGAAGTACAAGGAGAATGCATAGAAAGCATATGCAAAAACAAAGAGAAACTACTAAGACACAAAGACTAAGACGACCCTAGCTTAGACATAATCTTGGCCAGCATGTCGTGAATCCCAGCATTGGTCTCAGTCTGCCTCTCCATGAAAGTGCGGAACTTAGCATTGGTAGTATCTTGCGCGTCCATGTGAGAAGATAGTTCAGCCTGGTTCTTCTAAATCACCTCTAAAGCCTTCACCAGAAGAGAGGGTTCACCAGAAGAAGCTTCACAACTTCTGTCCAGAGGGACAGCATTCTGAACCGAAGCTTCCATAATCAGATCATCATCTTGATTTTCCTCAACAGGAACAGATTCAGCAAGATGATCTTCAGCATCAGCTTCTTCCATAGAAGCATCTCCTTCATATTCTGCAGCAGGCAGATCAGAATCTCCATTCTCAAGAGCCTGAAGAATGGCAGCAAGATTCCTAGGGGCAGAAGGACCTTCAACTTCTGGTGGGTCAACAACTTCTGGAATGACCAAGTTAGGGTCTTTCTCAGAAGGATTTTCCCTCAGAAAGTCAAACAAAGATTTGAAGTCTCCGGTCAGAACTGGATACTTAGGTCTCCATACCACCATATCTCTGCAGGGGTTAGCTTCCATTTCTGCAACAATCCTTGCTTCTACAAGCTCATCAGTAAATATCTTCTCCTCAAGAACTTTCCTGTTTCTGATGGGATGATGATAGACACCATTATCAACCTTAAGAAGATAACCAGCATAACCAGGAGCAGCAGCCACTAGTCTCTTCTGAACAGCCATAGCTCCAACTTGAAAACCCTGGCGAAAGCTTCTCCAGAGGTTTCTAGTAGAAACATCATCAAGATCATTGAAGAAGGCATCCTTCAAGAGATCCAGCCTACTGATAACTTCATTTCTGAACAATTCCAGGTAAATATGAGGTTCAGGTTCAGGAGGGTTGAAGGTGAATTTGTAGTATGGGTAGAGAAGGCAGTATGGGTTGGATTTTCTGGTAGGAAGGAGATGGGATATAGAAGGTGGAGGTGCTGTGGTTGAAGAAGATGGAATATCTGTGGAGATGGTTGATGAGGATGGTATATCAGTGGGGAGGATTGATGATGATGATGATGGGATATCAGAAGGTGTGGGAGGACAGATATTTAGTGGAGTGGGGTTTAAAACAGGTGTAGAAAGAGATGGTGGAGGAGGATTTGGTATGGTAAAGGTGTTTTGAGGTTCAGAGGAAGGAGGTTGGGTAGAAGATTGAGGTTCAGAAGGAGGAGGTTTGTATACTTGCCTGGAGAAGTTACCAGTTCTTATGGTTTCAAAAGAATCTACTTTAAGAGGGTCATAAGTGACCTTCTGCTTCTTAGCTTCTCTAGCAGCTTCTTCTGCAGCCTTTCTCTTCAGCCTTGCTTCTTGTTTCCTCTGAGCCTTCTTCTGAAGATCAGCTTGAGAAGGAATCACTCTTCCACGAATCCACGCAGGATCAATAGAAGATTGAGTTCTAACAGAAGCTTCCAAGTAGCGCTTAACAGCCTTGTGAAGTTCTGCTTGGAACAATGTAGCAAAGCCTTCTACAGGAGTTCTCCTAGACATAATATCTGGGAAGCTTGAAGGAGCAGAAGTTACATCTCTGATAAGTTTCATCCTTAACAGATCAATACCATTGAAGATAGGACTTGAATAATTCCAAAGAACCTTGGCGTTCCAATAGTCCTTAGGGAGTCCATCAAATTACTTTCTATCAGAATATCTGAGATCATTCTGGCGAAAGGAATAGTGTTTCTTTGAAGATGAGGATACTTCTCACGTTCTTCATCCCTTGACTCTTCAATAGCCAACTTCAGATTCTGAAAGAGAATGTTGGAGATGTTGAGTTCAATCCTTCTTCTGATGTAGAAGAGAGTGTATTTGTGATCAGGACTGATGTAAGAGGAGGAGAACGACTGCTTTCTGTGATGGAGAGAACCCAGAATAATTTCAGCCCACACTTGATAAAACGCCCTCAAGGTACCGGTTTTGTGTGATTCAATACCGGTAGCAAGTGAGATTTGTTTTTCAACCTGTAGCCAATTAACTCTACCGGGAAGAGGACCAGTGCATCCTTCTTCATCATTCAGGTTGTACAGTTTCCTGATCAGTTTCTCAGTTATCACAACTTCATGCCCTAGCACAAAGGAGATGATAGCAGTTGAAGTAATGGTTGCATGAGCCCAGAAGTCTTTTACCAGAGTTGGATAAATTGGTCCAACCAATCTACCAAGATAACTTGACCAGCCTTGTTCCAAGATTCTTGCATCAGGATGAAAACCATTTGCTTTCATATTTTCAAAATCCACAGCAAACTCACAGAGAACTTCCAACTCTTCAGTAGGAATGGAGCAGGTTTTCAATGGAGCAAAATCACGCTTGCTCATAACCAGTTGAGTGGATGATACTTCTGTTTGGCTTGCAAAGCTTGAGGAAGGATTCATGGTGAAATGCTTGGTTTCAGAATAAGGCTAGGGTTCGTGCGATAAATGCAAAGAGAGAGACAAATGAATGGAGAGGGAGCGAAAAAGATGAAATGAAGATGAAGCGAGTATTTAAAAGATGAATAAAAGAAAATATTAAATGCAATATGGTTTAATGAAATGATAAAAAACATGACATCAATATGCATTTAATGAGAAATGACGTTAGGAGAGATAAAATGACAAAGTGAAATGATTTGCACAGTTACCTAGGGCGGCGTCTCCTCAACTGCACGCATGCTTGTCCAGAAATAGTAAACACGTGTTTGTTTTCTGGAAAGACTGGTGACAGCTGTTTTAATTAAAAAGAGATTCTGAATCAACTTAGATAGTGAAACGTTAGTAAAAATAGAATCAGAACTTCTAATTGATCATTATCAGAACTTCTTATAAACACATAATCCTAACACATTTCAGAATATACCCATACATAAGATCTTCTCATCTTCTCATTCTGGGCATAAATCTACACTGATATTTTTCAGAATGAACTTAAACCTATCTTCAGCAAGGGGTTTTGTAAAGATATCAGCCCATTGATGGTCTGTATCCACAAAGTTTAAAGAGAGAACACCCTTCTGAACATAGTCCCTAATGAAATGATGTTTAATCTCAATATGTTTAGCTTTGGAATGTAAGATAGGATTCTTAGATAAACATATGGCAGAGGTATTGTCACAGAAGATAGGAATGTTACTCTCATATATTTGATAATCTTCTAGTTGACTCTTCATCCAGAGCATTTGTGTGCTACAACCAGCAGCAGCAACATATTCTGCTTCTGTTGTTGAGAGGGCAATGGTAGCTTGCTTATTGCTGTACCAGGAGATCAGATGACTTCCTAGAAATTGACAACTTCCAGAAGTACTCTTCCTTTCAATTCTATCTCCAGCATAGTCAGCATCACAAAATCCTACTAAGTTGTATTCTTTAGATCTTCTGTAGACTAAGCCAACATTAGTAGTACCTTTCAGATACCTCAAAATTCTCTGAACAGCAGTTAAGTGAGATTCTCTAGGATCTGATTGGAATCTAGCACACAAACAAACAATGAATAGAATATCAGGTATAGAAGCAGTAAGATATAAAAGAGATCCAATCATACCTCTGTACAACTTCTGATCAACCTTCTTACTTACCTCATCCTTACCTAGAACACACGTTGGATGCATAGGAGTTTTGGCTTCTTTGCTTTCAGAAAGATTAAACTTCTTCAGAAGTTCCTTCACATATTTCGTTTGATGAACATAAGTCCCATCAGAAGTTTGATTGATTTGAATCCCAAGAAAGTACTTGAGTTCACCCATCATACTCATTTCAAATTCAGCCTGCATAGACTTAGCAAACTCCTTTCCAAGTGAAGCATTAGATGTTCCAAAAATAATATCATCAACATAAATTTGACAAATTAAGATGTCCTTCTTAGATGTTTTACAGAAGAGAGTCGTATCCACTTGTCCTCTAGTGAAACCATTGTCTAGAAGGAAAGAACTTAATCTTTCATACCAAGCTCTAGGTGCTTGCTTCAATCCATACAATGATTTCTTAAGTTTGAAAACATGTTCTGGAGACTTAGAGTCTTCAAAACCAGGAGGTTGGTGAACATAGACTTCCTCATCTATATAACCATTTAAGAAGGCACTCTTAACATCCATCTGATATAGAGTGATGTTGTGTTGAGTGGCAAAGGAAATTAATAAACGAATAGATTCTAACCTGGCCACTGGTGCAAAGGTTTCTGTATAGTCAATCCCTTCTTGCTGACTATATCCCTGAGCCACCAGTATGGCTTTGTTTCTTACCACTTCTCCCTTCTCAATGAGCTTGTTTCTGAACACCCACTTTGTACCAATGATGTTGAAACCTTTTGGTCTAGGAACAAGATCCCATACATCATTCCTCGTAAACTGATTAAGTTCTTCTTGCATGGCAGTTATCCAGTCTGGATCTTCTAGAGCTTGATCAACAAAAGTTGGCTCGATCAAAGAGACAAGACCTAATTGACATTCTGCATTGTTCTTAAGGAATGCTCTTGTTCTGATAGGATCATCTTTCTTCCCAAGGATCACATCTTCTAAGTGAGCTGAAGTGAGTCTAGAAGATCTTTTGATTGTTGGTTCTTCAGAAATTCTGAGATTCTCTAAAGATGCAGCAACTTGATCTTCTGATTCTTTACTTCTGAGATTTTCAGCTTCTGAAACTTTGCTTCTTGGTTCTACAGCTTCTGATATATCAATATCTATATCTGCAAAATTCTCAAACTGCTTTGGCTTTTCAAGACCAAGCTTATCATCAAATCTGATATTGATTGATTCTTCTACAACCAATGTTTCAGTATTGTATACTCTGTAGCCTTTGGAGCGTTCAGAATATCCAAGAAGTAAACATTTTTGTGCCTTAGAATCAAACTTACCAAGATGATCTTTAGTATTCAGAATGAAACAAACACATCCAAAAGGATGAAAGTATGAAATGTTGGGCTTTCTGTTCTTCCACAATTCATAAGGAGTCTTATTTAGAATAGGTCTTATAGAGATTCTATTCTGAATATAACATGCAGTGTTCATTGCTTCTGCCCAGAAGTGCTTAGCCATATTGGTTTCATTGATCATGGTTCTGGCCATTTCTTGTAGAGTCCTATTCTTTCGCTCTACAACTCCACTTTGCTGTGGAGTTCTAGGGCAAGAGAAATCATGGGCAATACCATTTTCTTTGAAGAACTCCTCAAAGAATCAGTTCTCAAATTCACCACCATGATCACTTCTGACCTTTATGATTTTGCACTCCTTTTCAGATTGAATCTGAGTGCATAATTCAAAGAACACTGAATGAGACTCATCCTTGTGTTTTAAGAACTTTACCCATGTCCAGCGGCTATAATCATCTACGATGACTAATCCATATTTCTTCCCTCTGACAGATGCTGTTTTGACTGGACCAAACAGATCAATGTGCAGAAGTTCTAACGGCCTTGAGGAAGAGACAAAATTCTTAGATTTGAATTCAGGTCTAGAAAACTTGCCCTTCTGACATACTTCACAAAGAGCATCTGATTTGTATTTCAGATTTGGGAGTCCTCAGACCAGATTTAGTTTGTTAATCTGAGAAATCTTTCTCAAACTATCATGTCCTAATCTTCTGTGCCAGACCCACTGCTCTTCAGAAATAGACATAAGGCAAGTCACCTTCTACTTCTCAAGATCTAAAAGATCAATCTTATAAATGTTGTTCTTTCTCTTGCCTTTAAATAGGATTGAGCCATCCTTCTGACTTACAGCCTTACAAGACTTTTGATTGAAGATTATGTCATAACCATTGTCACTTAATTGACTTATGGACAATAAGTTATGCGCAAATCCTTCTACAAGAAGTACATTAGTTATGGAAGGAGAGTTACCAATACTTATGGTTCCAGAACCAATAATTTTGCCCTTCTGATCTCCTCCAAACTTGACTTCTCCACCAGACTTAAGCACCAGGTCTTGGAACATAGACCTTCTTCCCGTCATGTGTCGCGAGCACCCAGAGTCCAGGTACCATGACATTTTGTGCTTTGTCTTCTTTGTTGCTAAGGATATATGCAACAGAAATTATCTTCTCCTTAGGTACCCACAATTTCTTGGGTCCTTTCTTGTTAGTTTTCCTCAAGTTCTGATTGAACTTGGGTTTAGCATTATAGGTAACAAGAGGAACAACATGATATTCTTTAGGTTTGGCAGCATGATATCTTTTAGGTTGTGTCACATGCTTCTTGGTGTGTGTAGTGTTAAAGCTTTGTGCATGTGAGGTGAGCCTAATATCATGTGAGTGGCCATATTTGAACTGATCATACAAGGGCTTGTATGTGATTTTCAAATCATCAACAGGTTCAAATTTGTGTGAGGTATCACCCTCATAGCCAAAACCAAACCTTTTGTTTCCAAAAACACCATATATCATAGAAGCAAGATGACTTCTGCCAATACTTCTAGATAGGAACTTTCTGAAGCTCGAGTCATATTCTTTCAGAATATGATTGAGACTAGGAATGGATTTTTCTGATTCAGAAGGAGATCCAATATCTTTGGATAATTTTAAAACTTTTTCCTTTAGTTCAGAATTTTCCACTTCCAGCTTCTTAGTTTCAAATTCAAATTGCTTTTTAAGCTTTTTGTATTTGATACTAAGATGAGCCTTGAGTTCCAGAAGTTCTGTTAAACTGGAAACTAACTCTTCTCTAGATAGTTCAGAAAACACCTCTTCAGAATCTGATTCTAATGTAGATTTTGATCCATCATCTACTGTGGCCATCAGTGCAAGGTTTGCTTGCTCTCCTTCAGAGTCTGATTCTGATTCAGAATCATCCCATGTTGCCATAAGACCTTTCTTCTTATGAAGCTTCTTCTTGGGATTCTCCTTCTGAAGTTATGGACATTCATTCTTGAAGTGTCCAGGCTCATTGCACTCATAGCAGATGACCTTCTTCTTGTCAGATCTTCTGCCTCCAGAAGATTCTCCTCTTTCAGGCTTCTTTGAACTTCTGAAGCTCTTGAACTTTCTTTGCTTGCTCTTCCAGAGATGGTTTACCCTTCTGGAGATCATGGACGGTTCATCTTCTTCTTCTGATTCTGATTCTTCAGAATCTACTTCTTCAACCTGAAAAGCGTTAGTGCATTTTTTATAATTAGCTTTTAATTCAATAGACTTACCTTTCTTCTGAGGCTCATTTGCATCCAGCTCTATCTCATGGCTTCTCAAGGCACTGATTAGCTCTTCCAAAGAAACCTCATTCAGATTCTTTGCGATCTTGAATGCAGTCACCATTGGACCCCATCTTCTGGGCAAGCTTATGATGATCTTCTTTACATGATCAGCCTTGGTGTAGCCTTTGTCCAGAACTCTTAATCCAGCAGTTAGCGTTTGAAATCTTGAAAACATCTTCTCAATATTTTCACCGTCCTCCATCTTGAAGGCTTCATATTTCTGGATTAGAGCAAGAGCTTTGGTCTCCTTGACTTGAGCATTTCCTTCATGGGTCATTTTCAATGACTCATATATATCATAGGCAGTTTCCTTGTTAGATATCTTCTCATACTCAGCATGAGAGATGGCATTCAGCAAAACAGTCATACATTTATGATGATTTTTGAAAAGCTTCTTTTGATCATCATTCATTTCTTGTCTTGTAAGCCTTACGCCAGTAGCGTTCACTGGATGTTTATAACCATCCATCAGAAGATCCCATAAGTCACCATCTAGACCAAGGAATTAACTTTCAAGTTTATCTTTCCAGTATTCAAAGTTTTCACCATCAAATACTTGCGGTCTAGTATAACCATTGTTACCATTTCCATTGTATTGCTCAGCTGAGCCATATGTAGATGTAGATGAAGGTGGTGGAGTCTCAACCATCTTGACTTGGTGTTTTTCTCTTCCTGAATCTTTTTTAAACACGGTTAAGTGCTTGCACCTTAGAACCGGCGCTCTGATACCAATTGAAGGATAGAAAAACACTTAGAAAGGGGGGGTTTGAATAAGTGTAGCTTTAAAACTTGTAAGATAAAAACAATTTGCACAATGATTTTTATAATGGTTCATTGTTAACTAAACTACTCCAGTCCACCCCCTTGGAGTGATTTACCTCACCTGAGGATTTAATCCACTAATCACACGAGATTACAATGGTTTTCCACTTAGACAACTTCTAAGTCTTCTAGAGTATACTGATCACTACCTGATCACTCTAGGAACAATCTGCTTAGATACCCTCTAAGACTTTCTAGAGTATACTGATCAACAACCTGATCACTCTAGTTTTTACAACTTAATGTAAACAAATTCTAAGAGTTACAATGCTTCTTATAAAGCTATTATCACAACTGTGATTTTCTCTTAAGTTTAAGCTTGATCTCACTAAAGTATTACAACAGCAATATAGTGAGGTTGATGATGAAGTTTAAGAGTTTTTTATTTGAACAGCGTTTCAGCGTTTTTGCATAAGAGTCTTGTATTCAGAATTCGTAACTTAGCTTCTCATCAGAACTTCATATTTATAGGCGTTTGAGAAGATGACCGTTGGGAGCATTTAATGCTTTGCGTAATCCGTACAGCATTGCATTTAATGTTTCACTCTTTTGTCAACTACCTCGAGCCTTGCTTTCGCTGTGTCTACTGACATTGCCTTTCATAGCTTTCAACGTTCCTTTTGTCAGTCAGCGTAGCCTGCCAGCTAGTACTTGCTTCTGATCTAATGTTTGTGTGAACAACGTTTGAATATCATCAGAGTCAAACAACTTGGTGCAGAGCATCTTCTTGTCTTCTGACCTTGAAGTGCTTCTGGGCGTGATACCATGAGAACTTTAGTGCTTCTGCTTCTGATCTCAAGTTCTTCTGATGCTTCCATAACCCATGTTCTGATTCTTCTTGACCATCTTCTGATGTCTTGCCAGACCATGTTCTGATGTTGCATGTTGAACCTTCTGAGTCAGTGCTTCTTGCGCTGATTTTGTGCATACTCTTTATATAATTCCTGAAATGGAAATTGCATAGTATTAGAGTACCACATTATCTCATACAAAATTCATATACATTGTTATCATCAAAACTAAGAATATTGATCAGAACAAATCTTGTTCTAACAGATGTTATGAAAGTTATAGCGAAGATCATAAATTTGTTCAAGCTATGACTGATATCATTCCAGGATTGCAAGGTGACCTCCCTCCAAATTCAAAAAAGGGTGTTCCATATGTTGCTGGAAACAAGAAAGTAGCAGCTTGTGCAAAACACTATGTTGGTGATGGCGGAACAACAAAAGGAATCAATGAAAACAATATTGTTACAACCATGCATGAATTGCTTAGCATTCATATGCCAGCTTACTATAACTCAATTATCAAGGGTGTTTCAACCATCATGGTTTCTTACTCAAGCTAGAATGGGAAAAAATGCATACGAATTACGATTTAATCACTCGATTTCTTAAGAACACACTTCATTTTCAAGTAACATACCTTTCTTCATAAATCTCTCTCATATATCAAATGTTGTTGTTTATCAGTATATGCTTAAAATTTTGTGTTTATTTTGCAGGGTTTTGTCATATCAGATTGGGAGGGAATTTACAAGATAACTTCACCTCCTCATGCTACCTACACATATTCAATTGAAGCCGGAGTTAATGCCGGTATTGACATGGTAAACTATGATTTTTTTTCAAGTCTACTAAGTAGGCATTTCATCATTAAGAATCACAATTTCTTTTCTTTTTAAAACTTAATATCTAGCCATATGACCAACTAGTCCTAGGGAGATCAATACCACCGTCCACTTGCGGAGGCCTCATTTAACTAGAGCAAAAACTTTGTATGAACTGGTCCAACACAAGAATTGTTAGGAATCATCCTACTCTTTGCATATAAACCACTTACACTCTTTGCATTGGAACCACATGATTTTCTACATGAAATATAGTCTTTAATACTTAACCTTGTAATGATGCAGGTAATGACTTCATATAACTTCACAGAATTCATAGATGGCTTAACATTACTAGTGAAAAACAATGTTGTGCCTATGAAAAGAATTGATGATGCAGTAAAGAGAATTTTGAGAGTCAAGTTTGTGATGGGTCTATTTGAAAATCCATTGGCTGATTACAGCCTTTCTGACCAACTCGGGAGCCAGGTTAGTCGATCACTTTCAAGTTAAATATGATTTTAGTCCCTACAAAATGATAAAACTATACTTGCACCATAATTCGACAGGAGCATAGAGAATTGGCTAGGGAAGCTGTGAGGAAATCGTTGGTACTATTAAAGAATGGTGAAAATGCTGATAAGCCATTGCTTCCTCTTTCGAAAAAGGCTTCGAAACTTGTTTCCGGAAGCCATGCTGATAATCTAGGTTATCAATGCGGTGGATGGACGATTCAATGGCAAGGACTTAGTGGCAATAACATCACTAGTGGTACAACGATTCTGAGTGCGATAAAAAACACAGTTGACAAAGACACTGAGATAGTCTATCAAGAGAATCCATCTCTCGAATATGTAAAATCAAATGATTTTTCATATGCGATTGTGGTAGTCAGAGAGACACCATATGCAGAAACAAATGGCGACAGCTTAAACTTAACGATATCTAGTAATGGAGCAGAAACAATAAACAATGTATGCGGCGGAGTGAAATGTGTGGTTGTGTTAATCACTGGTAGACCTGTGGTTATGTTACCATATGTTGACATAATCAAAGGGCTTGTTGCTGCCTGGCTTCCTGGGAGTGAAGGTTACGGTGTTACTGATGTTTTGTTTGGTGATTATGGATTTAGTGGTAAACTTGCAAGGACATGGTTTAAGAGTGTTGATCAGTTACCTATGAATGTTGGTGATTCTCATTATGATCCTTTGTTTCCATTTGAATTTGGTCTTACAACTCAAGGTCTTAAGATGACTTAGAACTTATTAGACTTTGTTGGATGTTGTATGATATAAGTGTGTATTTGTAAGCTATTTCTGTAATAAAATATCAAATAAAGCTAATAGTTTTCATAAGCTATATTCATATATTCTACATTGCAACCAGAATCAATGTTAAGTTAAAAACATTGACAGAATATAGAATATCCATAATTAATCATGTCATATTTATATATTCTACACTATAACCATAGAATCAATGTTTAGTTAAAGTCTATCATGTTATTTACCCTCAATTTACATATTTACATAATATTATAGTGATCCCGGGCCCAAGGGGTAGTCAAGGTAGGCAATTGCACAAATTTGGCAGCCATTTAGTAGTCGGATCAAACAATTTATATCCTAAGATGAATATTTTTAACTAAAAAAGTTAATAAAAAGGAAATTATTTTTAAAACCAAATATTTTATTTATCTATACTTAATTTAATAATAATATATAATTTAATTATAAATTTTGGGTTAACTATGTTTTTCTCCTTTTAAATACATCAACTTTTATTTTTAATTCATTTAAAAATTTATTTTTAATTTTAGCCCATAATACTTTTATTTTTAATTTATGTAAAGATTCTTTTAAATTTTAGCCTATATAAATTTTTCGCTGCTAATTTTAGTTTTGATTTAAAACTTAATTATTTAGTTTTTTTAATTTGCCTTCAATTTTAAATTTAATATTAAATTGTTAAACTAAAAACTAAATATTTAAATTACTTTCGAGTTAAATAAGGCAATTACCTCACATTTGAGAATTTCGCATTGCACCCATATAAGATGAAAAACACCCCTTGAAAACCCAAAAATACTTTTAAAATATGAATATTTAAAGGCACCAAAAAAATTGAAATATTGGTTAATTCGAATATGCATATCCGAACTCACCTCACGTAAATTTAGAATATTGTTTAATTTGGATATGCATATCCGAATTAACCAAAATCACAAATTTCTTTTGATTTTATTGTAAAAAGATATTTATTTATAATATAGTTATAATATAATTAAAGTGAATTATTATTTATTTTTTTTGAAATAAAAGAATTATATTTCTAAGAGAACAATTTACAAGAGTTATGGCAAAACCAAGATACTATAGACATACCTAATTACATTAACAGGATGGCTATTTTCTTTCTATAGTTGGGTTTCATCCAACCTCTATACATAATAGAATCTATAATATTCTTTATAGTTCTATCAGCATCAATAGTAAGAGTTTCCTTCTCAAAAATAAATTGGTTCCTGTGCGTCCAAATGCCATAAGGGGTCTTAGCCGCCACTTTCTTAAACAGGCCTTGCTTCCATCCTTTGCCACGAGTGTATCTCTTGATCCATTGGAGATCTATGTATTTAACATCAGCAATTTGCATCCATTGTAAAATAGTCGTCCAAATACTAATAGAAAACCTGCATTTAAACATTATGTGATCCAAAGTTTCATTTGAATAGCCACAAAGCTCACATCTTGTATCTTGCAGCATTCCCATATTGAAGAGTATGTCCTTAGTAGCCATACGACCGTGACAAACCAGCCACCGAGTTACTTTTGCACGAGGTCTAACAATGTTATGACACATCAAATGATGCCAATCCACAATAATATTGTCCTGCATAAAACAGTTATACACCTGCATAAAGTGAATTATTATTAATAAATAATAACTTAAATTCTATTATTATAAATAAGGAATAAAGAGATTAAATAAAATTTTGATTTTGTAATGATTTAATTGCCACAAATTATAAAAATAATTATTTTTTAAATGACTATAATATTATGATTATAATTAATGAAATTATCATGTTAAAAATATCCTCCTATTAATATTATAATTTTTAATTTATATTAGATTTTTTCTTTAATTAATTTTATATAAAATAATGTGTTGATATAAATATTTATTAGAGTAATATTATTAGTATTTCTTGATTATAATGGTATATATTTAATTATATATTTTGATTAATACAATTAATTGTATTGATTCACCTTAATTTTAATTTTTAACAAATATTAGATTATTTCGGATATGCATATCCGAAAAATCACAACACCAAAAATTCAGTTATTTCGGATATGCATCTCCGAAGTCACCCCTTTCCCAAAAAATAGGACTTCGGATATGCATATAAGAAGTCACTTTTTTTTTTAAAAAATTGTATCTTCGAATATGTATATCCAAAATATAAGGATATGTTAGAATTTTCACGGCATGAAAAAACATATGGGGTGGAATGAAAATTTCTCCTCACATTTTTATCAATCATATCTTACTAGCTCAAATACTTCTTTGGGCCTCACATTTTTTAACCAATCATAACATACTAGAATAAATGCTTTTTTTCCTTCTAAATAACAATAAATATGACTAATCATACGTATTACTGTATCTATGTGACTTTTAATGTAAAATGACATCTCTTTGTCAATTAAAATTTATTGTAACTTAAACTATACAGTACACTAGTACTTTCTAACACAAGGCCGAAAACAAAGATAAGTGCCATTTACTTGGCACTCATGTTTTACTTTTATTTTATAATTTGTTCTCTTATTTACTCATTCATAGTTAAGAATATATTATCTCCGGTCCTCTTTATGCGAAAAAAATCAACTTTTTAGATACATTAAATAACTAATGTATTTGGAAAATATATTGTCTTGATACATTAATCATTCAATGTATCTCAAAAAATAAACTCTTTCTTATAAATAGGACAACAGAAAGTATTAATCTATTATTTAATATAATAAAGTGATATACTTCCAAAAGTACTTAATTAGCCTAATTAAAACAGTTTAATGATGGATGTTGAATTAAGTCAAGTGTTGTTGGATGCCTCTAGAAGCTGTTTTGAAGAAACAACTTATTGGAAGAAAGCTTCTGGACTATTTATGGAATTCTGAGTTGAGTAATGGAAACCGGTTTCCTCATATATAGAACCGGTTTTTGGCTTGAAGTTTTGAAAATTAACAGTCTGTTATGTTGTGTGCAGTTTTGTTTGTTTTGTTTGTTATGTTTGTAGAGTATTATAAATATTCATTGTAATGTTTGTTTTGAGTTTTTAATGCCATAGTGAATAAACTCTTTTCTCCTCAATTCTTTCTCTCTCTCTCTCTCTCTCTCTCTCTCTCTCAATTTACTGTATTCCACTTCATCTTCTCCAAATTCACTTTTCACCATTGATGTGCACAACAAGTTTTTGACTTGCTCCAACATTTGGCATCATGAGCTCTGGTTCTGATCCGTTAATCCGCTGCGAATTATGGCAACTACTTCCAATGATCGACTCCCTTCCAATCTTCCAATTCTTGATTCGAAAAACTATGATAAGTGGGTAAAGTAAATGAAGGTCTTGTTCGGGTATCAAGAGGTTCTTGATGTGATCAAGAATGGCGTTACACCACTTCCAGCTGAAGCTACGAGTGCGCACAAGGTTGCGTTCAAAGAAGAGAAGAAGAACGATTATAAAGCACTTTTTCTAATTCACTCATGAGTTGATGGCGACAACTTCGAAAAGGTTGGTGATTGTAGTTCCACAAAAGAAGCATGGGACATTCTTGAGAAGGCTTATGTTGGGATGATAAAGCCAAGGTGGTAAGGTTACAAACTCACAAGAGACAATTAGAATTAATGAAAATGGAAGAAAACCGTTATGAAAATGTTAGAACAAGATTTGTTCTGATCAATATTCTTGTTTTGATGATAACAATGTATATGAATTTTGTATAAGACAATGTGGTACTCTAATCCTATGCATTTTCCATTTCAAGAAATATATAAGGAGTATGCACAATTCAGCGCTAAGAAGCACTGACTCAGAAGGTTCACGATTGCAACATCAGAACATGCTCTCGCAAGACATCAGAAGATGGTTAAGCAGAATCAGAACATGGTCTATGAAGCATTAGAAGAACTTGAGATCAAAAGCAGAAGTACTGAAGTTCTTATGGTATCACGCTAAAGCACTTCAAAGTCAGAAGACAAGAAGATGCTTTGCACCAAGATATAACTCTGATTCTGATTATTCAAACGTTGTATTCACAAAATCTGAGATCAAAAGTTAGTACTAGATGACAGGCTACGAAGTCTAATCTCTGACTGACAAAAGGAACGTTAGAAGCTACAAAAGGCAAAGTCAGTAAAAGCAGAGAAAAGCATGGTTCGAGGTAGTTGACAAAACAGTGAAAACATTAAATGCAAAGCTGTCCAGTCACGCAAAGCATTAAATGCAGTTCAACGGTTATCTTCTCCAAATGCCTATAAATATGAAGTTCTGATCAGAAGCAATAACAAACAATTGTTGCAAGAATACCAAAACGCTGCTGAAATCAAAACTTACGAACTTCATCTTCAATCTCACATACTTTGTAATATTTAGTGAGTGTTAAGCTTAGAACTTAAGAGAAATATCACAGTTATGATTATAGCTTTTTAAGAAGCATTTGAATACTCTTGTAAACATTTATTTTACATTGATTTGTAAAAGGTTCCTAGAGTGATCAGTGACATCAGTAGACTCTAGAAGACTTAGAAGTTTCTAAGTGTTGATTTCCTAGAGTGATCAAGGTGTGATCAGTATACTCTAGATAACTTAGAGTGTTTCTAAGTGGACAACCATTGTAATCAAGATTGATTAGTGGATTAAATCCTCAGTTGAGGTAAATCACTCTAAGGGGGTGGACTAGAGTAGTTTCGTTAACAACGAACCAGGATAAAAATATTGTGTTCATTTTTTTATCTTAAGAGTTTTTAAAGTCACACTTATTCAAACCCCCCCCCCTTCTAAGTGTTTTTCTATCCTTCACCTATGGATGCATATAGAACTTTCAAGATAGCATTAAAAGTGATGGAATATTGGTGTTTAGCTACAGCGGCAAGTCGTGAGGAGTGGTTGTGGTACTATCGCCTAGGGCACCTTAATTTTTTAGACATCGACATGTTGCAAAAGCATGGTATGGTGACCGGGCTGCCAAGGATTATTGTTCTAGATGAGATGTGTGATGAGTGTGTTCAAAGGAAGCAACACAGGGCTGTTTTTATCAAGGATGCAGGTCATAGGACCAACCATCACCTTGAGGTGGTGTATTCGGATGTTTACGGACCGATGCAAGTCAATTCATATGGAAGCAATAAATACTTTGTCACGTTTATTGATGATTTCAGTAGGAAGCTGTGGATTTATCTTATCAAGAGGAATGACGAGGTGTTTGATGTGTTCAAACGGTTTTAATCCAAGGTGGAGCGACAAAGTGGTCACAAGTTGAAAATTCTCAAAACCGATGGTGGAGGTGAGTATACCTTAAGTGAGTTTGGGAATTATTGTGATGATGAGGGCATAGTGCGTGATGTTGTTCCAGCCTATACACCTCAACAAAATGGTGTTGCTGAGAGGAAAAATCGATCAATAATGAATATGGTCCGTTGCATGCTAAAGAGCAAAAGTCTACCGAAAGAGTTATGGGGTGAGGCCGTCTCTACAGCTGCCTATTTGTTAAATAGGTGCCCTACAAAGAAGCTTGGAACAATAACTCCATAATAAGTATGGTTTGGTCATAAACCAAGCTTGAGTCATTTACGTGTTTTCGGTTCGATTGCGTTTCAACACATTCCGAGTCAATTTCGAAAGGAGCTAGATGACAAGGGTGAGATGTTGATACTTGTTGGTTATCATCCTACCGGAGGCTACAAATTGTTTGATGTGAGTAGCAAGAAGATAGTGGTTAGTCGGGATGTAATCATGGACGAGGTGCGGCTGTTTGAAAACAGGAAAATTGGTGTTTCAGTACAAGAAATCAGTTTCCCTCCAAAAGGAAACCAGTTTCCCTCGCGATCTACAGCTCCTGGGACTGTTTCTGAAGTAGCAGAAACCGGTTTCCTTCCAAATGGTAATTGGTTTCCTGAACCAAATTTTGAATCCCAGATTTGAGCAGAGTCTGTACAGCAGCCGATCAATTCCGAAAACATCGATAATGCATAAACCAGTAAAAGACCAACTAGGAAGAGGGGTATGCCTCAAAGGCTCTAAGATTATGAAGTGTTCCATGACAACAAGATCAATAATGATGGTAATCTTATTCATTTTGCGCTTATGGCTGAATCCGAGCCCGTTAGCACGAAAGAGGCATTAAGCGAACCAAAGTGGGTGTGTGCGATGAAAGAGGAACTGGAATCGATTGAGAAAAACAATACTTGGGAATTGGTTGATTTGTCGGAAAGGAATAAGCCAATCAGTGTGAGATGGGTCTATAAGTTAAAAGTAAATCCAAAAGTCAAAATAGTCAAGTACAAGGCTCGACTAGTGGCGAAGGGATTTTGCATCGTGAAGGGATAGACTTTGAGGAAGTATTCGCACCGGTAGCTAGACTAGAAACCATATGACTCGTTATTGCTATTGCGAATAACAACAATTGGTTAATTTTTCAAATGGACGTGAAATCCTCTTTCTTGAATGGTCCTCTTGAAGAAGAAGTGTATGTGGGACAACCACCTTTTTTTTGTGAAGAATCAAGAGGATAGAGTTTACAAATTGAAGAAAGCGCTTTATGGTTTGAAACAAGCTCCTAGATCTTGGAACAAATACATTGATGGTTTCTTACTTGGTATAGGCTTCAAGAAGTGTGTATCCGTACATGGTGTTTATGTGAAATCGGATGCGAGCAAAGATGTTATCATACTTTGCCTCTATGTTGATGACTTGTTGATCACGGGAAGCAATGAATCAAACATCTCAAAGTTCAAAAGTGAGATTATGGAAGAGTTTGAGATGAGTGACCTTGGTGTATTGAAGTACTTTCTTGGCATAGAGTTTCACGAGTCAAAAGTGGGGCTGCTTAAGCGTCAAAGGAAGTATGCGTTAGACATCTTGAAAAGATTTGATATGGAGCCTTGTAATGCGGCCTTAACACCGGCTGAAGCAAGGTTACAATTTTCCAATACTAAGGATGAAAAAGATGTGGATCCAACACAATATAGAAGGTTAATTGGATTATTAAGGTACTTGTGCAATACGCGGCCAGATTTGGCGTTTAGTATCGGTATTGCTAGTAGGTTCATGGAGAAGCCTAAAGTATCACACTTGGATGCAATTAAGAGGATCCTTCGATACATTAAAGGAACTCTTGGTTGTGGAATTCTCTTTCCCGCAACGGATAATGGTGGTAAATGCGAATTACTTGGTTATACCGATTCTAGTTGGTGCGGAGATAAAGATGATAGAAAGTCTACGGCGAGATATGTCTTTATGTTTGACGGAGCACCAATCTCTTGGTGTTCTAAAAAGGAACCGGTAGTTGTAGTCTCGTCTTGTGAGGCCGAGTATATCGCTGCATCATTGTGTGCGTGCCAAGCGGTGTGTCTTAGGAACCTACTGATGGAGCTGGGCAGCAGCTTTGATAGTGCTGTCACATTGTTGGTTGATAACATTTCAGCCATAAATCTTGCTAAAAATCCCATTGAACATAGGAGAAGCAAGCATATTGAGATGTGTTTTTACTACTTAAGGGACTTGGTAAGTGCATGCCAGCTGAGGTTAGGATACTGCAGAAGTGAAGAACAAGTTGTGGACTTGTTGACGAAAGCGGTATCGAATGAAGTTTTCAAGAAGCTATTGAGGAGATTGGGCGTGAAGAATGTTGAGCACTTGACTTAAGGTGGTGTGTGTCATACCCCAAATTTGTCCGCTCTATTTCTAACAGTAGAATTATTTCTAAATTTGGGTATCACAAAATATTAGGTTTATACTAACATTTTAACATTAATTAAGTTTCGCTTATTTTTATAAAAAAATAGTTTATTTTAAATTATATGTTTTTTTTAAAATGACTAATATTGATTTGACCTTCGTATATTTTTAACTCTATATTTATTTCGAATAAATTGAATAATACAATTGATAAAAGACAATGTTTAAGGATTTATAAGTGCAAGAGGTTCCCAGTTCGAATCTCACCTCTCTCGTATTTTTGCATTTTGCTCCATTTTTGTTTTTCGTGTCACTTTTACTAATACTAGTTTTTTCTTATTTTTATTATATCACTTTCTTATTATTATAAAATTTTATCAGAATGTAATTATTATATTATCATAACCATTATTATTATCAACATTATTATGTTATTATTAACATTATTTATTTACCATATTGTCACAATTGCCATATCACTTTTCCTTATAAGAAAAATTCTAAAAAATAGAGTCTTTACTATTATAACAGTTCAAAGTCATTCCAAAAACAAAACTTGCAACAAATCATCTTTCATCAATATGAATAAACTAAAATTAAAGCCTCAAAGATATCTTTCTTTCACTTTAAAAACATAATAGCATTACTGATATGGAGGATAAGAAATCCACGGTGAAAACAAAAACCTTCAACAAAGTTCTAAACCAATCAAACCCTTTCCAACCTGTTCTTAAATGGTTTTGTTGAAAAGAATGCATGTTGTTTCCAATTTGTTGTTTGTATTTGGATTATGTGCAAAGCTGGAAAAATAAATGAGAGAGTTTGAATGCTAACAGGAAAAGAAGAGGGTGAATGAGAAAATTGCAGATCCAATCTCTTTCATGTTTCTCACTAAAAAAAAAAAAAAAAAAAAGATCCTGCTTAGAATAACTTAATTAGGCCTCTTAGTTTTAACTATCTACACCATTCCAATTTCATGTACGGCCCCTCCAACCAATTTATTTGATTTATTAATTAATTTATATTTAATTTAGGTTATTAATTTTAGCATTATAAAAAGTCAAAAAATATATAAAAATATGCATTTACTTCACTTACTCAATAATACCAAAAAAACACCCCTTTAATTCCTCTAATTAATAAAAAATACAAATTTTAGTTAATCTTTAGCTAAGTAATTTTATAATCAAAATAATTAAAAATAATTCAACTTTTTACGAATAAAATAATGTGTGAGAGTCAATCTCATCGCATCTTCGAATTGATCGACTTCCGATGTCGCACCGATCAATTACTTAAAACACGATTAAAATTCATGCGAAATTTGGTTTATGCCTAGAGCAATAATCAAACGCTATCGCTCATAGCGATAAATGAACAAAGTCAAATTTCTTCGCATCGAGTGAATTAATTCTAATAAAGATCGAAATTCTTTATCAAGACTCAATCGCTTAGAGCGACTTAATTCTGATGAAGACATCACCTTCTTCAACGATTCAAAATTAATCTAAAATAGCTAACCAACAATAAAAAATTTTCTACCGACTTAACAAAAACTCAAGACATTTTCAATAAAGGATTGTGGATCTACTTTTGAATTAATCTGCGAACTGCGTCTACGACTACGCCTTTTTCAAACCCATACAAATTACAATGGATAGTTCAAAAGCATTTACACAACCCTATAAAAAACATCAACCAAACTTTCGAACTACGTTGACTCTAATCCTCCAATAAGGATGTACGTAGGCATTTGGGTACCCAAAACGAGTCCCCTTTTCCTAAAAATTAAGTAGGTTTAAGATTTTCTTTCTTACCCTACTGTTCACTTTATTATTTTTAACCACAAACTTTTTATCATAAACCTTACCCAAGAGACATAAAAAACCTTAAGGAAGGATTAAGGGAGCCTAACACCTTCCCTTAATCCTAATTTCTCGACTTACCTAGAAAAAAACTCTTAATTAGGTTTTATCCCATATTTATCCTTATACTTAGGATAGAAAAAATATAGGTGGCGACTCTGTAGTTTAAGTTTAAAAAACTTAAAATTTAAAGTCGGCCGTAACAGTGTGATGGATGTTGATTTAAGTTAAGTGCAATTGGATGCCTCTAGAAGCAGTTTTGAACAAACAACTTATTGGAAGAACGCTTCTGGACTATTTCTGGAATTCTGAGTTGAGTAGTGGAAACCGGTTTCCCCATATGGAAACCGGTTTCTGGCTCGAAGTTTGGAAAATTAACAGTATGCTATGTTGTGTGCAGTTTTGTTAGTTATGTTTGTAGAGTATTATAAATACTCATTGTAATGTCTGTTTTGAGTTTTTAATGCCATAGTGAATAAACTCTTTTCTCCTCAATACTCTCTCTCTGAATTTACTCTATACCACTTCATCTTCTCCAAATTCACTTTTCACCATTGATGTGCACAGCAAGTTTTTGACTTGCTCCAATATTTAAGAGTCTTATTTTATACCCCTAGATGTAATTTCGACTACCTAATTATTGCATTTGTCTAATAAATACTATCTTTGAGCCTATTCTAATTCAACGGCTATACACAAAGGTAGAGAAAAGTTGCATCGGAAAACATGATGCCACCTTTAGATTTTTCTCAGCATTGATATCTCTTTTCCATTTTATATAAGCAAAATATTTATTCAAATTATTCATTTTTCATATTTTTCTTCCATATACCAGTAACAACTGCAACTTCAGTTTACTTTGTTTTTTGTTCTAGATTCAAACGCAGTACAGGTTATTTCCATCTTCGAATTCGTATTGATATTTTCATCGTTCCATCTTCGTTCGCATAATTATTTGCTTTCGGTTTTCAGATTTTGTTTTCAAAACGGTTCATCTTCCACGAAAATCAACTATGACTCTGACCTTTCTGAATTTATTAGTGTTAGTCATTTGATATTATATCATTTACAATTTCCATACTAATTTCTATTTCGATATTGGAATAAAAAATTTCCGTCTTTGTTATATG
Source organism: Vicia villosa (assembly GCF_029867415.1). Classification (NCBI taxonomy): domain Eukaryota; kingdom Viridiplantae; phylum Streptophyta; class Magnoliopsida; order Fabales; family Fabaceae; genus Vicia; species Vicia villosa. The sequence continues at coordinate 18,852 of NW_026705993.1, read as the reverse complement.
TTTATTGTTATTTGATTAGGGTTACAGGTGGCTCGCCATGTTTCATTCGAAAGTGACAAATAATTTTTAAGATTTTTCTGAAATAATCTTTACGTGTTTCATACTAATTTATATTCGATTTCAGATTCAATAATTTCTGTCTTTTCTCTGTTAAAAAAATATTAGTTTTTTTTGTTATTCTTCTCATAATTGATAATAGATATGTTTTCAATTATTTTATTCGTTTCTATTTTTGAAATTGGATTCATTATTTTTTATGATAAAAAGTCATATCTACTCAAATTCCCAATTTGATATATGTTTCCTATTTATGTCATTTTCGTTTAAGAATTTTTTTAGTTATTCTTCTAAAATTCCCAATTTCATTTACAATTATTCTATTTTTTGTAGCCACTCAATTCTCAAGAATCAAACCAACCAAGAAAGTAGAGATTGAACTAAATAATTGAAAATAATTGAAAGATTTAATGTATTTGAAGCTGGTAGAATTTCTTTGCCAGGGATGTTTAATTTATGAAATTTTAAATAGTTGGCAGTGTTTTGGTTACTGTATTTAGTATGATTATTTAACTTCTAATTATTTAAATTCTACAAATATTATGATTGTCAATTCAAATATATAAGTTTTTAAATAAGTTTTATTATAATAAATGCTAATTATAATTATATTTAATTTTAGAAATGATTTAATTAATTTAAATTTAAATTTATGTATTAGTAATGATATATTAATGTAATTCTATTTAAATTTATGTGATTAATATGTATTAATAATAATATAATAATATACTAATGTAATTCTATTTAATTTTATGTTATTAATATGTATTAATAATAATCAATGTTGTAAAAGAATGAAATTTTTTTTATAAAGGGAGTAAAACTTAACGTTGAAAAGCACAAAAAAAAAAAAACAAAGGTTTTGATATTTCAATAGAAAATCAATTAAAAAGAAAATAAAATTGACTAATTTGCTAATTTTTTATTTTAAAATTTTAAATACTTTTGAGATTTGATTCGGTTTCGATAAGTTAAATTCATTTAAAAAATCTATTTTGATCGTGTCTATTAAAAAAAATTAATTAATGAAATTCAAGTTGATTTTGTTTTTTAAAATTTGTTTTTACTTATAATGGAAAATATTATGAACAAGTTAACTAATGTAGTTGCTATTTCATTTGAATTCTGACAGTAATAGATTAATATTTCAACGTATTGATTTCTTTGAATCTATAATTTTCCATAGAAACTTTTTGCATTCCACATATTCAAAATAAATAAACAACCCATATCTCATATCTCAATTAATATTAGTTGACTATTAATTATTAAATTATTTTAATCTTAGTTTTGGCTACTAATAATTTTTGTATTCATTCGTAAAAATTTATTAAAATTTTATTTTTATAAACGGGAATAAATTATAAATATTTTATAATTGGACACACGGGTTCTAAACGGGGCGGAGTCGGGCGGCATATTAGAGTATGTGGGCCTACAACCATATTACAACATCATCAATATTAATTTAATCGATTTTATGTTTGTGTGAAGTGTACTACACCATAATCAATTTTATATGTGTATATTCTGACAACTACTACAATCTGATAAATTAAATTAATATTTATATGATAATCATTATTTGAAACATTTTTCTCTAATTTTTATATATTTTTAGGTCACTTTGTCCGTGTCATCTAGATGCTTAAGTGTTTGTTTTAAGTGTTTGTTTTAAGATAAGTCATTGTCACTTTGACTGTGTAAAATACTTTACACTAACTGTGCATAACAATTAATCTCATATAAGTATTTTGAATATTAAGTAATATATCAAGTTCAATTTTATAAATATAGAATGGTTTAAGACTTTATTTATAATATTCCACATTCATACAAAAAAACAAATTAATTATGTAACATCTTCAAACAAAATAAACGATTTTGCACAACCCGTGCGAACGCACAGGTCCTTTACAAATAATTTTATAAAAATAATGTAACAATTGATATTTTTGATTATATAAAAAGATTTTCTTATTGTAAACCTATATATTACTAAGTAATGTTAATAAATCTTATAGATGTTGTGTTGGCCACAACAAAGTTTTTTTAATTGAAGTTAATAAATTTATATTTTAATATCATCGTTGTCCCAACAAAAATTAAATGAATTTATTTTATTATTATCTAAAAAAAATTATTATATAAATTGATTATAACAATTTAATAAATAATTTTGCGTTGTAAAGTAAATTTTAATTAAAAATATGATTATTAATAAATAAAAATTTAATTTAAAATGTGGCTTAGGCCTCGATATATGTTAGGTCGACCCTGATTATATTATATTAACCCAACAACAAGTTTATCAAGCACCCTATAGTTTAACTACAAAAGTATTTGCACAAGATCCAATATTATACTCAAAGACAAAGACATGGAAGATGTTCCGTTCTTGAATCAGAAATGAGAAGTTGAACGGAGGTGACAGCAAACCGCAGCCTCTCACGCGGTGGAGTGTTAGGACATGCAAAGTTTTCAGCTTGCAAGCATAGAAAGGTATCAACAACAAGCCTGTTCAACATCCGTTAAGGATATTCTGAGTCTCTCCGGGAATATTTGGCGCGATTTAACGAATAGACCACTAAAGTTTCTCACCCAAATCAGAAATGTTCGTTGGAGCATTTCAACACGGCCTGAAGGTCGGTCACTTTAATGAATCCTTAGGATAAAAATTACAAACGACATGGATGAAGTGATAACCAGAGTAGAATATTATATTAAGGGTGAAGAAAGTAATATGGAGAAAAGATCCAGAGATGCCAAGAAAAGGGTGCAACCCAAACATGATGAAAACAGGTTCAAGAAAGAATATCACAAGCATGAAGGAAAAGAAAAAAACCCAACGAAGCCTCCGCGAAGGCCATATGAAGGCCGAATTGAAAATTGCACCCGCTTAATACAAAACACAGAGATATTTTATGAGAGGTTTATCACCTCAAATTGCTCCCAAGACCATACTGTTATAAAGGAGTCAACACTATTTTGGGTAAAGATAAGAGCGCACAGTGTTCTTACCATCGGATCCGAGGTCATCACACTGAAGATTGCCACCAAGTGAAGAAAGAGGTTGAAATTTTGATCCAAAGAGGTCGCTTGATGTCTTATGTAAAAGACACCGACTCACCATCAGGGAAGAAAAGCCCTACTTGCAAGATCTCGACTCAGAAAATCCGTCCCCCAAAAAAGGAAAATAAAAGAAGAAGTTTGAGAAACCAGGAAGACGTGTCATACATTCAACACCTTTTAAGCATATTTCTTTGGTGAAAGAGAAACTAGCTCGTTTAGGAAAAGATATACACGATCAGTAATGCACGTTTCTCAAAAGTTAATCTCGGAGGCAGAAATAAAACCCGCTGCTATCAGATTTTCTCAGAGGGATGCAGAAGGAGTTGTGGCCCACAAAAATAATCCTATGGTTATCAAATTACAAATCATAAATTGGAATGTGAAACGTGTACTCATTGATCTGGGTAATTCTTTGGATATCTTATATTGAGATGTGTCCAAAGGTATGAATATGGACCCGACTAATTTGCTGCTTTTCAAAGGCACACTAGTAGGTTTCTCTAATAAACAGGTACATTTTCTAGGTCATTTTCCTATCTTGACTATCTTTGGTAGTGGCAAAAATGCAAAGGGCATCAAGGTGAGGTATTTGATCGTGAACACATCTTCCCCTTATAACATTATTAATTGGAGACCGGCGTTTAACGCTCTTGAAGCAGTGTTTCAAATCTCTATCTCAACCTAAAGTGTCCTTTAGATGATGAGCGAATGGGTGTGATAAAGGGTGATCAAGGGCTGGAAAGAAAGTGATACAAAGACAACCTGAAGTTAAAGAAAAAAGTCCAGCAAGATTCTTCGTTGATTGAAACCTCCCTCAAGGTGAACCTCGTTGACCTTAACCCGCAAGAGGATCCGGCAAAAGATATCCTAACTCGCACAGAAGAGTAAAAAAAGGTGCAGATCGGCTCCAAAGACTTTTAGACCACCCAGATCGGCTCAAACTTGTCCCAAGAGAAGGTGTCATCATCATCAAAATATTGAGGGACAATATAGATCTATTCACATTGACCCCCTCTGATATGCCCGAGATTGACTTGGAGGTGGTATGTCATCAAATTTTCTTAGAACCAACTTTGAAACCGGTGTCCTAAATAAAGTAAAAGGATGGCTGAAGGTGGAGAAAAACACAAGAAAGGAGGGATTGAAATGTATTCTTTATCAACTAAAATTTTCCCTTCCTTCTTTTGTTTAACATCTTTTCTTTCTTTCGTTTTATCATCTATTGGATTATGCTTTTGATGTTGCAGAAGCATGAGGATGTAGAACTACATAACCAATAAGAAGTTTATTTTAACTTCTATATGTCATCAGAACTTCTGACTTGCTAAGTACAGTTCCGAGGAGCTTTTTCTTGATAAATCTAAGTTAAAACTAATAGTGCAGAAAGTAAAAGACACATTCATTTTTATCCTGGTTCTCCTATTGAATAAGGCTACCTTCAGTCCACCTTCTTCAGGTGATTTTCCTCTCAACAGAGGTCTTAATCCACTATAACCAAATCATGATTACAACTGCACGATCCTCCGTCGTGACTAACTATCATGCACAGCCAACTGCTGTGACTAACCCTGCACAAGCTACCCGCGAGTGACTAACCCCTAGACGACTGAACCGTTCAGTGATCCCTTATATATATATAACGTTCATCAATCTAGTAACCTGCACAACAACGCGTTGTGACTTACTCCCTGCACAACTACCTGTTGTGACTGGCTACAATGGACTGTTTAGTGGTCTCCACGAGATATAACATTCATTAACTCCTGGACTCCTGACCCTCACTCGGTCTCCAAGATATTTCCACAATGACCTTAGCCACTGTCTTCTCATGCTTTTGACCTAAATTGGTCGCTCAAGGCATCTTCTGGATATTTACAGATGTGCTTCTTATTCAAGCAGATGGTCTCCTATTCTCAATACATATGTTTATGACTCACTGACTAGAAGTCACTTCTGGAGCCTAAACAGTCTATCAGAATTTCCCTAAGATATAACACACTACGAACAACAACTCTACGTGTTTTACATTTAAATACAAGAAACAAAATGTCTTGTAGTCTTCTTGTCTTCAACTTCTGAATGAGATCCTTGCATGTTTGTTGATAAGCAGAATATGAGCATCAGCTTCCAAATGGTAAGTGCTTCTTCATGCTGATATTTATATTCAAATCCTCTTAAGAAGATTCAGAGCAGCAGCTCTTATGTTGATTGCTTCTAATTTGATCTTCATCATCTGAAAGCAGATTTAGAGCAACAATTCTAGTACTAATTGCTTCTTTTTAGCTCGGTCTTTCTCATCAGAGTAAGGAGATTAGAGCTTCAGCTCTTGAAATTAATTCCTTCTTGTAAGGCCATCTTCATTTCCTCTTCAAGCAGATTTAAAGCAATAACTCTATGTTGAATTGCTTCTTCCAATGCTTGTCTTCTTCTTGAATACTGATCATGAAGCATGTAACAGCTGATACCACATTTAATGATCATAAGCAAACCTGAAACACTTCTTCGAGAAACAACTCAGTGTATTCATTTTCTCAAGTCATTCAATGTGAACAATGTATGAGATGATCAAGTATTAGTGAACTTCTGATGACTCCAATGGAGAATGCTGGTAAACAGCAGAGATTTCTTCTTTACTTGTTTTAGGCATGTGATTTGTGTATGAAAACACAGTGGATTATCACATACTGAGTATGTGTTACCTCTTGTATCTTCTCATGCATGTTTTCATATTTCTTCAATTAAGTGTTCATGCTCAGCTGCTTCATCTACAAATACACATATGTATTCTGCAGACTATTTCTTCTTCTTTTGTGCAGAATATATCCTTGGTTGCACACTTTCTTCTTATCTCCATGGATGATCCTTATTTTATATTATCTTTTTCTCTTTCGGATCCATTCAACGGATGAATGATCACTCACTCTCCATTCTGAATAGATTGATTTTTCACTTTGTGCAAGATGGATGGATTCCATATCCTGTGGTCATTCCATACACATCAAGTTTGAAGATTGGTTCTATTTATAGCTTGATGAGTGGTTACCGTTGGAATGTAGCCGTTGCAATCTGGTTGAGTATGGATTTGAATGCTTTGTATTGATTGGCTGCATGTGTCCATGACAGAACCTTATCCTGATGTCAGTTTGTGGTGTGCTACTCTGGTTATTCTTTCTTCAATGTGTTGCATGTATCTTGCTTCTTCTTTTAACCTTAGGAGTTGTTCCTTTTAAATGTTGTAACCGTTTTGCATGTGATGATGTTTCTAACGGCTCTCCCTTTGACTCTAGGCTCTTTGTATTTTATTCAATTTTGTATGCTGAGCTGAGATTCTTCAATGGCTTGTACGTGACTTATGTTGATGTTTGTATCTCGCATGCCACTTTGTTGTAGCTTCAGAACTTGTAACTTCAGATCTTCTGATCTTTCTGCGTGCATGATCTTCTGATGTTGCAAAGCTTCTTGCAGTTGATCTTTCTTGTTCATTTTCCTTGAGGCTTCTGATGTACTTTCTGATTATGTGCTTGTTGTATATAAGCATTGATATTGCTTGTTCTTCTGAGTGGTCTTGTCTCTGATTGTTGCTTCTCTTGCTTTTGATCTGCGGTCTTTGGCTTGTTTGACGTGTTCTTAATCGGAACATCTGATGAATGATGTTTAGCTTTGTCAATCTTCTGGATGTAGTTGTTATACTCTTTTTCTGATGAATCCTATATAAGATTTATAACATAATATATGCACACTAAATGAAACCATTAGTAATAAAATTGTTACTCACAAAATATATGCTTGTTATCATCAAAACTAGATTTTGAACATAGATTCTCAATCTTGTTCTAACAATCTCCCCCTTTTTGATGATGACAAAAACCATGTATTTTGATGGAACAATTTTTTGAGAGGATAATAATTAAGCAAGTATACTTCATCTCATTTTTCATGTTCAATCAAGCAACTGATTTATTCTTCAAAATCTAATCTAAAATCTAATCTTTTTCATTTCTCCCCTGTTTTGTTATCATCAAAAAGAGTTTAAGAGGGTAGGATCAAACATAGAATTAAGTCTCCCCCTGAGTTAGATAACCCTATGAATTAGTTTCTGATTTATGGCTCCCCCTGAATTAAGTATTCTTATTTGTTTCTGATTCAGCCACTCCTGAGTTCTAACAATCTCCCCCTGAGTTGAATAATCTCTAGTTTGTTTTTATTAGAAAATTGGTAGATGTTAAACTGTGTATGCATGTATCTTCTGGGAATTCAAACAAATACTTCTGGTACACAAGTTTGGAATATATTTTAGAATTTCAGTTTTATCAGAACATGTCATAATTCCAGAACATCTATTTTCAAGTTTTCACTTTTGTATGTTTGTTTATTAGAAATCAGCCATTTTGGTAAAGAACATGAAACATTAAGCAAAACACAGATTTTCATTATAGAATAATGCAAACAATAACTTAACCAAAAAATATAATAGAGAAAGCTACAGACATCTAAGCATGGAATGGTTCACACTCTTCTTCCAAGAGAATGTCATCATTTTTTTTTCAAACTCTACATTTCGGATAATCTGAACTAATTCAGCAGAAATAAACAGAGCCGATAGTATTCTTCCATAACGAATGTGGAAACTTAGACCACACTTAAAAGCTATAAGGGATTCCCTTAACTGATGGAAGATGATTGCAGGAAGATTTAGTGGTCGACCATTTTCAAGCCAATGAATCATGAAGCGATCTCTGCTTGACACAAGATGATGAAAAAGTCCCCTGAGTGTTAAGTTTGACAGGACAAAGTTAAACATAACTCGTCTTAGAGGAGATATGAAGTCTACATTGTTGAAGATATGTCTGGCTACACTGTTAGTGACAGGATTAGCAACATTCCATTGATCAAACATATCAGGACACATAGCAGATGGGTTAGACAGATAACCAATTGTTTCAGCAATTGATTCTTCGAAGATAACAAAGGGGATGCCATGAATTTTGACCGTGATGTTGTGATTGTCATTACTGACAGAGGCTTCCTTCCAGAAGGTTTTTATAAGATTTGGAAAGACTGTTCCTTGAAGAAGAGCAACATAGTTAGGCCATCCTTGCTTTTCTAAGCATTCCATGAGAAACTCACTACTCTCGGTGGGACGTATGTATTTTTCTTTGAGAATAAGGAGGTATGGTTAGAAATCCATGAAGAGACCAAAAAAAAGTTAGGACACTAGACTAAATTTGTAGAGAGAAGGTTTTAACAGAAGATTGATAAAAGGCTGAGGAGTGGTTTTAGAGGTATAAATAACGGTCGAGAAAGTTTTGAAAAAGGAACCCCTAGTTAAAACTAATTATTATTCGTATTTGATGATCCTGACGGTTGGGAGGAGATAGCGTGATACAAAGAGATTTGGATCAGATACCTAGGACTTAGGATTAAGAGCTACGCCGACTGCGATGTTTAGAAAACATTTGAACACGTGTTCAGGATCCAAGGGTTTTGCGTGTATGAAACACCAAGGGTTAGAATTTGACCGCTAGAGGTTTTAAAAGCTCATAAATACTGAAAACTTCAATCACCTTTTAAAATACAGACAATCCTTTTATGCCCTGTCTTCTAGAACTTATGTGAGATCTAACAGAACTTCTGAGGAAATTAAGAGATCTTCAACATTCTCAATCTTGTCTATAACATTTAGGTGTTTTAGCAAAATAGCATATCTACCTAACTTACTTTTCAAAACAAATTTGATGAGGACAAACTTAGATCAAGCATTTTGGTAAGAGGATGATGATAATGAGGTGTTAGCCATTTATGATGATACGTTTTGTGAGCATGTAGGAGCAGATAAGAGATACTAACATACACTTAGAGTACAGAGATATATTTTAGAGACATCTAACAAATACGAAATGAATGCAGTAGTTAATGTTAAAAATAGAGATGCAGCACATGCATGGATAATGTGACAGATAGTAGAGTAGACAGTAATTAAACTAAATATACAGAAGAAATCTATGTACATAATCAATAAACTCATTCAGGAAAATTATAAAAGAGAGAGTTTTAGAAAGTTCTGACCGTATTGAGTGATAAACCTTCCTTCTTGTCTTTGTCTGAGCTTGAGTATCTTCTGATGAAGAGGTTCGGTCTTTTTCTTCTTCTGATCTTTGTCTTGAAGTGTCTTCCTTTCTTAACCTGATCTTAACTGAATGAATTTGATCATTATGGCTTTAGTCAGCTTTGCTTGTTTTGTCTTCCTGATTTTGAATGTCTTCATTTGAGCAGATGTTCTACCTTTCCTTGCTACAGAGTCTTCATTCTTACAATCTTTTTCTTTCTTATATTCTTCCTCTGACTGGCGCTGATGAGTCTGAGATAATCTCTTGTCATGAGTCAGCTACACTTATTCATCTTTGAATATTTCCATTGAGCACATATTCTTCATTCTGATGTCTTGAGCTTTGTAGAATATTCTTTTGTTGATTTTCAAAACTCCTTTTGATATGTAGGTGACACGTTCAGAGTCTTTTGATCTTTGCCGTGACATCTTCTGATTATACTGAGTGTTGGAGTATTGTGGTGTCGTTTTCTTTTACCTCCCCGTTTCACTTGGGAGGACGGCACGCTAAACCCTTCACGCGAAATTTGGAAGGAGAATGCGCCCGTGGTGGGATGAATTTTATTTCAGTTCTTCCTACGATATCACACGAACTTTCTTATTTGTCCTACGAGTAGGAAAGGGGAAAAAAGATCTCAACTAAACCCTAGGAGTTTGCTAAGTGTGGGGATTTACACCTAGACTAGAAATTCTGGAGTCCGGGAGGTCGGTTATACATAGGGAAGTGTTTAAACACCCTACATATCTGTAGTACTCTACAGGAACCTTCTCTGTGTCATTGTGTTTGTGTTTATTGCTAATGATTGGGAAAGTTTCTCCTTTGTGTTAGGAGAAGGAATTGAATTGATTGAAGAAAGACAGACAGATAGACAGACTGACTATTTTTGGTATTTTATTAGCTCGCTGAGATTCCTTGTGAACCTCATGCCTACATATCCCTAGTGGAAGTCAGAGCTTAATGTAGTTCGGGGAACTAACTAGGGAAATTAATTGTTTTTGGTGCCTTGCTTGAAGCTCAAGGTTGAAGCTTGGAATTAAATCTCTGTTTACAGTAAAGAGACATGAAATTATCTCTACAGAGAGGTATTTGTACTATTCTACCACAAACATTTTGAAAGAGTGACAGAATAACTGGATTCATTTCATTCAAGAGGGGGACCTTACTTGGGTGTACAAGTATGCCAGTCAGATGCCTCTTAAATGAAAGAAAGATGCTCGTCCAAATTAGGGAAAGTGTACAAGTCTGGGGATGTGCCAGAGCATGTCTTTCAGAGTCCTAAATGGGAGACTTTGATTGAAATTGAAATTGAAATGTTTGTTTGTTTGAATGTGGTAGAGTAGTAAAAATATCTCTCTATAGAGATAAGCTATGTCTATCTACTGTATAAAAGATTTGACTTTAGCTGGCTTGTATGAGGCCCAAGCTTGAGGCTTTTTGATTGATTAATTAATGTTATATTTGACTCTGGGAGGTGACTCCATTGGGGGTTAATTACAGGGTATTTTTGTGTTCTGTACAAAGCCAAGAATTGAGGCTGACTCTGTTTAGGGAGACTCTATTTGTGTGCCTTGTACAAAGCCCAAGGTTGTGGCTGACTGTTGAGGATAATTGAATGAATGACTTTATTTTATGTGCCTTGTACAAAGCCCAAGGTTGTGGCTGACTCTAGCTAGGGAAAACATTATTTTCTGCCTTGTACAAAGCCCAAGGTTGTGGCGGACTCTTAAATGAATTAAGTATGGATGACTATATGGGGAAAAGATCCTAAGTGTTAGGAATCTTTGACACATGAAAGATATGGTTTATCTGCCTTGTACAAAGCCCAAGGTTGTGGCTACTGAGTGATGAAGAACTCACTGGGGAGACTCTATTATCTGCCTTGTACAATGCCCAAGGTTGAGGCTGACTCTTGACAGGGGAGTTTTATTGTTTGGGTGCCTTGTATGAAGCCCAAGGTTGAGGCTAACTGTTTTTGTTGGTTTTAACTCTACTGGAGATTTAAAAAGACTGTTTTTCTTTTGGAAGCTAACCCTTTCCAGGGATTTTGACTCAGCTGGTGAATTTGTCTGTTAAAAGACTGACTTTATCCTGTTTTTTGGAGGCTGACCCTTTCCAGGGATTTTGACTCTTTTGGGGAAATTATCTCCTAAGAGAATGAAATTATTGTTTTGACATTTTAAACAGATGTTGGAGGCTAACCCTTTCCAGGGGTTTTTTGTTGAAATGAAGGAATGGATTGATTTTAAATGACTTTGGAGGCTAACCCTTTCCAGGGGTTTTTTGTTGAAATGAAAAGATGGCAGAGAGATTATCTAGTGGAGACTCTTTGTTTAAAGCCCAAGATAAAGGCTGACTCAATGCTGAGGATGACCAAAACATAGATCCTAGACTCTACTAAGGAGGATTGATGAAGATAAGGGTGACAGAGACTGTCCATGTCTCTCATTCCAAAAATGTACTCAATGTGAAATTGAGACAAACTTAGCTTGTTTAAAGTCTGGTTTAAATTGGAAGAAACTCACCAGGGTAGGCTAAAAGGTGACTAAAGACCTGTTCCTATGTTTATAAGAAACCTGATGGGTCCTTGTATACAAGCTCAAGAGGAAGCCGGAAATGCTTTTAAGAAGCCTGTGGGTCCTTGTACAAAGCCCAAGAGGAGGCTAATCGAGGGTCCTTGTTATAGCACAAGAGAAAGCTTATGTGGTTTTGAACTTATTTTGGCTCTAAGCAAATGGGTAAGAGGTTTCACCGGGAATAATTCCTCTTTGGGTGGATGTGTCCTATTTATTTGGATTCTAAGGTTTTTGCCAAGATGTTTCACCGGGAATAATTCATCTTGGGGGTTTGAACTACAGATCTCTAATTAGGAAAGAGCCTTCACCGGGAAGACATTCTCAATCCTAGGTCATATTCCTATAATATATATAGTTTAACTGTCCTAAGGTTTATACTCAAACGCAGTTCTAAACTAATATATGCACAGTTTATATTTGACAGTAATTTAAATAAAGATTGTAAATTGAAAGCTTGTAAAGCCTAACCTGGATGGAGTGGAGGCCATTGAAGAAGTATGTACAGAGCCTCAACAGTATTTTTGTTGTTTTGTTGATAACAGTTGAATATATATGATAAACAGTTAATGGTTTTTTGAAAACAGAAGAAGTGAAGATGGACAAAGGTCACATAGGTATCTGAAGAGTTTCACCGGGAATAATGCCCTTCAAATACCAGAAGAATGTTTTGAAAACAGAAAGAAGATTTTGAAAATACAGTTTTGAAAACAAGCTAAGAAGAGAAGGTGTTTGGGACTTACACTCTATTAGAGGCCCATTTAAAAAAAGGGTTTACTGTTTATGAAAACAGTTGAAAAGATACGGGGTTCTGTTGTTTGAAAACCTTGATTGTCTGTTTACTTTGAAGTTTGAACATAATTTGAAATTTGACAAAAGTCAACTTAATTGAAGTACAGACAAAATCTATACCTAATTAAGACCTAAATGATTAGGGTTTTTATCATATGATTACTCACACAATTAATTAGATTAAAACAAAGTGAAAATGTATATTAAGTATTTAAGAAAATAACTTAAAACATATGATTTTAAACCTAATTAAAATATAGGAAATAAATAATATTTTTATGATTTTTTTGATTAAACACAAAATATATGTATTAAGTGACATGTGTGTGAAAAATGAAGTAAAAATGACTTAATTTGATAGATTAAATAATTAAGTGAAGTTTGTATAAAAAAAGAAAGAAAATAAGAGGTAAAAAATTGGTTTGGCCCTAGTATGGTTCGAACCCACGCCCCTTTGGTCACACCACAAAACAATAACCAACTGAGCTGCGCGCGCAGCTTGTTATTCAGATGCAACGAATTGTTTATATTTTAAAAAGACCCATGAGATTCAAATTTCGCGCGCCACCATCTTCGTCTTCAACCTTGAGCTCAGAAATTTTGAATTTCTAACTCCCTTGTTTCTCAACCAAATGGTGTGATGTAAACATCAATTTTGCTTGATTTTGGACGAGGAACATGGCCATGGATTCAGAATTTATTTATCTTAAGTGTAACTAACTAATTTTAGCATGAACACGAAGAACACATAAACCCTAATTTTAAAATTAAACGATGCACAAGATGAATAAATGAATGATGATAGAGGGTTTTTAGTCCTCTGATGATGCTGAACAAGATAGAATCGAGCTATTTCATAAAGAGTACTTGAATTAAGGAGCTGGAGCTTGAAAACTTACCTCTGAAAATGGAGGTCGTGAGGATGATTGAGAGCACCTGGGCTTGTATGGATGATCTGGATAGCTTCCTTGTAACCCAGTGATGCTAACTGAATGCTTATTGTGACTTGAATCCTTCTGAATTGTTCTATGGACCTCCCTCGATTTCAGCTTCAAGTGGACATGGAGGTTGTTGAATTTGGAGTTACAGATGAGCTGCAGCCATCTGGTTAGCTTCACTATGACCAGAGGAACGTGCCTGGATGCTTGGCTTTGTTGGAAACTCTTTGAATTGCTCGATGGTCCTCCAACTGCAAGTGCTCCAAAATGAACTCGATAATGGTGTTTCTCTACTTACAGAAGTGATCCAGGTGCTTGGATCACCTCAAATGAACCCCCTGAGGATGATAGAAGGCTTACTTTTCAAAGATGAGCCTTGGTTTGAAGAAATCGATTCTTCTTGCCAAAGAACTTTGAAAAACAATAAGCAAAAGGAGAGAATGAGAAAGCAAGTATTATGGTTGCTTTGGTGTGTTTTTGAATGAGGAATGCCTCTATATTTATAGGCAAATGGTTCAGTACTGAAGTAGAGGAGTGAGCTTCCTTAGTGAAGTTGATTTGCTTCCTTAGCCATGAAGAAAGTTTGGAAAATATCCAAGTGCAATGATGCATTTTCGGGCTAGCTTCCCCAACCATTGATCTTGCAGGATCTTGGGGGACATTTCTGATTCAGAGGAGGGTTCCAATTGGCTAGTGAGAAGATTCCTTGATGATTCATCATTTGCCATAAATTCAAGAATGTAATCATTACTTAATCACATGGCTTGGTTTTGGAATATTCTCTTCAATCTTTATGCAATGATGGAAATTGATGCATGGTATGTTTTCAGATGCATTAGAGGTCGTGTAGCACCACTTGGTGAAGCAAGATGCACAAAATTGCAAAGTTCCAAATTGTACATGACCTATAATTTTAGTTTATGAGGCCAACTTTGGACAAGCATAACTCTTAGCTCAAATTGAATTTGGAGAAGGTTGAACACAATTTGGAAAGCCCTAAACATCTACTTTAAATCATTAGTTTATGTCTTCTTCAGAATCCTTTGGGAAATTTGTGAAAAATGAGGCCAAAGTTGGAAGAAAACTAGGTTAAAACACTTAGAAAAATTTCTAAGTGTTTATGACCTAAACTTCAAAATTTCCAAAACTTCATAAATGGTTGATCTTTTGAAAAAAGTTCCTTTGTAAGATGTTGTTTTATTTTGCAAGATCTACAACTTTCATGTTGGAAGTTTTTTGAGTTGTGTAGGTGAAATTTTGAGTTCTCACCATGCCTTCAAAAACCCTAATTCCCGACTTTTCGCTCCTTGATGAATTTCTTTGAATTTCTTTGGCCAAATGACTTTGACATCCATATATTGATGATATTGATCTTTGAAAGTCATTTTTTGACCAAAAACCTTAAAAGTCAATGATGATCCTTCACAGTTGACTTTTTCCTGACAAAGTGAATTTTGGGGTTTTTGTGTAGAAACAAGATCTTTTCCTCAAATGAATGATGTAAATGGATTATATTGAGGTAGTAGAGATCCTTGAATCATGTCTTGAGTTTTGGATTCATTCCCTGATCAAAAGTCAACCATCTTGGTGAATTAGGTCAAAACCCTAATTTGTCGACCATGTGAAAATAATGACTGTAGACTTGGAATTGAAGTGTGATGTCCAGTAGATCTTGTAATATGAGTTATTTGAAGAAGATTGATGTCTTTGAATGACCCTCTGGGGCTTTTTAGGGTTTCCCAAATGTGATCCCTGATTTTAGTCCTTGATAGGCTTAAAACCCTAGTCTGGTGACCTGAGTAAGCCTGTACTCAGATGACTGGATGTCTAATCAATCATAGATGAGAAAAATGAAGTCTTTGAGCCCCATGATTGTATTAGAGATTAGTCTTTGTATTGATTGATCCTTTGCCTGAGCTTTCTTGTCTTTGAGCATCCTCGATTAGGTACCAGGTGGAGAAATGACTGCTCTGGGTACTTGTCTTATCCTGATGAAAAATCCTGAAGATATGCCATCTCAGGGGGGTCAAAAATTAGGGTATGACAGATGCCCCTATTTAAGTTTCTTTTATCTGGAGGGAGAGAGATTGATATCTCGATCTCTCCTGCGTAAAAGAGACTTAAATATCAAAGAATGCCCGAATTTTGGGCGCTCCTGAGATGTTGTAATTGATAAAATCTTTGCATGATTTGATCCTGTTGTCGCACTTGGCGGGGAATGAGGAGACTAACTCCTGCAGAAATACTTGATGTGGATTCTGGTGAATGGATGGCGATGTAGGATGCGCAATCCATCTTCTTTGACTAAGTATTGATACTTAGAAAAAGGTAAGCAACCTCTCCTTGTTTCGGATGTCCATATCTCGAAACTGGTCTCGGTTGCATTTGGACAATATCTCAGATAAAGAGAAAATTTCCAAAAGGTTTGTTTCCTCATCAAACTTCTCATCAGTACTTGGAGACGAGACGCCATTTGATGGTAGTAGAGAAACTTCAAAGGTTTGTTTCCTCGTCAAACTTCTTATCAGCGTTTGGAGATAAGATGCCATTTGACGGCTGTAAAGAAACTTCAAGGGTTTGTTTCCTCGTCAAACTTCTTATCAGCGCTTGGAGATAAGATGCCATTTGACGGCTGTAAAGAAACTTCACCATCTTCCCTTTTGACTCGACGTCTTTGAAAGAATGTCATATGGCCTCATGATCTTTTGAGGGGCTAATGACTTGGTTTGAAGGCGGACGAACTGTTTTCAGGGTGAAAACTGCCATTCGTCAATTGATGCCTGGGGAATCAACGAACTGTTTTCCTAAGAGGAAAACTGCCATTCATTGACTCTGTGGGGAGTTAAACATCCCAGAAATAGACAAACTGTTTGAAGAAACTGCCATTTGTCGATCTCTTGAGTATTTAGCAGACAAACTGTCTTTTCTTGGGAAAAGACTGCCATTTGCCAATTGCTTGGGGAGCAAACTGTCTTCTACTGGGAGAGACTGCCATTTGTCGACCTTTGTTATGATAAAGTGAGCAAACTGTCTTCTGCTGAAAGAGACTGCCATTTGCCGACTCCTGGGGAAACAAACTGTCTTCTACTGGGAGAGACTGCCATTTGTCGACCTTTGTTATGATAAAGTGAGCAAACTGTCTTCTGCTGAAAGAGACTGCCATTTGCTGACTCCTGGGGAAACAAACTGTCTTCTACTGGGAGAGACTGCCATTTGTAGACCCTGCTGTGAGAAAGTGAGCAAACTGTCTTCTGCTGAAAGAGACTGCCATTTGCTGACTCCTGGGGAAACAAACTGTCTTCTACTGGGAGAGACTGCCATTTGTAGACCTTTGTTAGAGAATCTGAACTATCTTCTGGACGAAGACTATCATTCACTGACTCCGCCGGGGAATCATTTGTCGATCTGCTGGGAGATTCTGAATTTTCCTTTGACAAGAAGTGGCACCTCTTGACCCTGCTGGGGAAATACCAAACCTGTAGGGAGTTCCGGAATGTGAAGCAGACTATCTTATCTGAAGAAGACTGTCGAATGTCGCTCTGCAGGAGATTTTCGGCTGAGGAATTCCAAAAGTGAACAAACTATCTCTTTGAGGGAGACTACCATTTATTGACTTGCTTGGGGAAATCTCTCTATATGGATCGTTGTTTTGAAGGAAAAAGTTTCTCCAGGACTTGCAGGGGAAACTTGAGTTCATGCCTTAATGACTTAGGCGTTCTCATGATTTAAAAGCCTAATTTGACTATGCAGTTATGATGTAATGTATGCATGAATATTATGACAATTGTAAAGTGTAAAGTGAAAGTGAATAGAATTGTCGCAGATGTAAAACCCTAATGATACGACTTGAATTCTTGTTGATCAGAAGATGTCCTCTTCTTGGAGTTCGAACTCTGTTGGGAATATCTGGCTATCAGTTGTCCGCTGTCCGAAGTAAGTAATATGAATTGAAGTAAAGATCCGTCATCGGGAGATGTTCGCAAAGCGACCTCATGGGGAAAACTTGGTTCCCGGAGTCTCAACCGTTCTCGGAGCAACTGTTTGCATTCTTCCTATTGTTTGTAAACCTTTAGAAAGAAATTTCACCTTTGTTTTTGCAAGTAAATTCATTTTTATTTTATGAAAACATTTGTTTCAAGAAAATGACTGTTTAAACTTAAAATGCATTTCAAGAAACTGAATAAGACTAGATTGCAAAGGAAAGCACAAGGCTCAAATTATTATATATGGAATGGTAATCAGCCAAATGCTTGATTCCATGGAGTATTTACAAAGTTGGAAATTGGTAATTTTCGGGAAAAGGGCTACGATGAAACGTGACGACCGTTATCTTTCCCTTCCACTCCGAGTTGCGCTGTATTCGTGCTTCGTAGAAGATGACCTGCTGCTGATGAACACTCCGCTATGGATTTTGAATGATCAAGTTTGTCCTGAACACAGTTACTTGCCATATATCCCTAACTTTTGCGTAAACTACCCCTTTCGGGTTTTAAGTTTACCGGGATTGATTATTATATTTTTTATATCTCTAACTTTTGCCTGAATCGCCCTTTCGGGTTTTCGATTCACCGAGACGCTCTTTTTTGCCTAAGCCGCTCTTTGCGAGTTTTCAACTTAGCGAGCTGTTCTTTTGATTATTTAGGCGAAGTATTTCTTGACTGCGTCGACGTTCACAGGACGGGTGAATTCTTCTCCATCCATAGTCGTGAGTATTAAGGCTCCTCCTGAGAAAGCTCTCTTGACCACGTAGGGGCCGTCATAATTGGGAGTCCATTTCCCTCTCGAATCTGTGAGAAAAGATTGAATCTTTTTGAGTACAAGGTCGCCTTCTTTGATTGTGCGAGGTCGAACCTTTTTGTCGAAAGCTTTCTTCATTCTTTGTTGATATAGCTGTCCGTGGCATAAAGCTGTCATGCGCTTTTCTTCGATTAAGTTCAATTCATCGAATCTGCTTTGACACCACTCGGCTTCTGTTAATTTTGCCTCCATCAGAACTCTCATTGATGGGATTTCAACCTCTATGGGTAGGACTGCCTCCATGCCATATACAAGGGAGAAAGGAGTTGCTCCAGTCGAAGTACGTACTGATGTACGGTAACCATGAAGAGCATACGGGAGCATTTCATGCCAATCTTTGTAAGTGATGACCATCTTCTGAATGATTTTCTTGATGTTTTTGTTAGCTGCTTCTACAGCTCCATTCATCTTTGGTCTGTAAGGAGATGAGTTGTGATGTTCGATCTTGAATTCTTCACAAAGCTCCTTCATCATTTTGTTATTCAAATTTGACCCATTGTCAGTGATTATCTTGCT